>NC_082398.1:4557427-4572427 GCF_031168955.1 Gadus macrocephalus | reverse complement strand
ATGAAGATGATGACGATGATGATGATGATGATGATGATGGTGATGATGATGATGATGATGGTGGTGGTGATGATGATGATGATGGTGATGATGATGATGATGGTGATGATGATGATGATGATGGTGATGATGATGATGGTGATGATGATGATGATGATGATGATGATGATGATGATGATGATGATGGACAGTCATTACCATTATAATATATTATAATTATTGTAAAGTAATATTATGGTCTGTGTGTGTGTGTGTGTGTGTGTGTGTGTGTGTGTGTGTGTGTGTGTGTGTGTGTGTGTGTGTGTGTGTGTGTGTGTGTGTGTGTGTTTGTGTCAAAACGAATGCATTCTCTGCAACTTTCAATAGACTTCTTGTGCCGCGGAACCACGATGACGATTTGCGGCCGATTGACTAAACTCTACATCATCAGAACCACAGCGAGTGCTGGACTGAGGAAGACTTTGAAGAAACATGTGATGTACACAAGTTATTCTCTTGGATATCGTGCCTCTATGGTGACACGGTGGCACCGGGTGGCAAATCGCGGATACTTCCAGCACAAGTGCAGTCGGATCATGTATTCTGTCGTCAGAGCTCTCCGCAAGTACGGATCCCCCTCCTAAGCCACATTACGTAATAGGAAAATCTCTCTATTTTTTTGGACGACGTAATAACTTTGCCCCACATCTGACCGAATTCCTCCCAATCCTCAGCGGCAGAGCTCTCTCGGAGAGATGGAGACACGGAGGATGATGCTGCGTGTAGTACAAGTTCGCACTAATACGCAGATGACAACATATCTTTAACAGGTCAAAAATAACTTCGCACGTGAAAGATGGAGAGATGACGCGGTGCTGAAGTGAACTCGGGGGACATACCTTCTTAACTTGAATGCATCCTGCGTGGGGCGGTGAGGAGAGGACCACGTCAAAGTTAATATTTGATCGGTTGTTCGAGAAAGTGGTGACGGGAATTCCTCTGAAGCGAGTGCGGGGAAGCCATAAACTCGCAGCGACGCGACCCTAAAACATTTGACATTGTAATCCTCTGCGTGATGTCAGCTCTTGTGGCGGATGACAGATATAGGGACCGGGAGCGACGCGGGAGCGCGCGCTCCATCATAACGTGACGCTCCAAAACTCCACGAGAGCGCGCGGATGGAGGAGGATGAGGGGCATCAGAAGGGGCGGGGCCGTGAGACGTAGGCGACAGTGGCTGTAGTTGGGAGAGAGTCCCCTGATTGGTGGATTAAAAAGCGCGCTCTCTGAATCCACCAACCACCGTCATGCGAGACCCTAGCCCAACTTCATGCAGAGTTGAAGTCACGACCGGCGCACGCGGGGTTGCGTTGTTGCAGCGCATTAAAAACGTATGATGTGATAGATAGACCCATTTTATAACAGACGCATAGCCTATTATATGCACAGATGGGCATGCATATGTTATGTGGAGTGTATCTGCCTCTACAGACAGACAGACACACATACACGCGCACACACACACGCGCACACACACACACACACACACACACACACACACACACACACACACACACACACACACACACACACACACACACACACACACACACACACACACACACACACACACACGATGATCAATAAAAGTCTTTACTTGAGAAATTCTATGATGTGTGTATGAAGGAAAATATAAAGCCCTATAACACAACAACACATAACGCATTTAATTTGAGAACACTGTTCCTCTGAACACTTTATCCCTCCTTGTTATATCCAGGGCCGGTCCGTGCGTTGAGTTCACGTCCGGTTCTCACGGCGCTGGTTGGGCTCGTGGCGTGGGGGACCTCGAGGCTCTCGTGGGTGGGGCGGCGCGGTGGCGGTAATGAAGGGAGACCCGGTCACCGCTCCGGGAGGGAGCGTCATGATGGCCCCGCTCAACCGGGCACGTGACGCAAGCGTCGGCCCACGCAGTGGTGTCACGGAAGATCTGCTCAGACGCGGTGCGGAGTGGGACACTCTTTGATAACAGACGCGCAGCACAGTGTGCGTTCAGTCTGCACAGAAGCGAATCTCATATTGAACCTAGTGTAATTTGTGATACAGTAAATACATTTTCGTGTCATTTACATATCATTTGGTCAATATAATATTATTGAGAGTCACACTGCATATACACAAGTACACTGGTTTGTCAGTTTCCACCGTTTCAATGTATTTTAATGTGACCAAGACAACTAACCGTACAGCACGTCTAAATGTAGTGCAATATGGTCGTAGTTGAGATGGGGCAGTGGGGGTGGGTCGGGTGTCATTATGTGGAAGGCGGAGGTCATTAGGACTCCCAGGGGTGTCGGAGTGGCAGAGAGAGAAGGATGGGGGGGGGGGGGGGGGGGAAGAGAGATGTTTGAATGCAGATAGGGACGATTGTGTATACACCAGTAGCAATACAAACAGGAGAGGGAGGCTTGATAAGGAAATGATGTGGAAGGGCGCAACTCAGGGAGAGAGAGAGAGAGAGAGAGAGAGAGGGAGGGGGAGAGAGAGAGAGAGAGAGAGAGAGAGAGAGAGAGAGAGAGAGAGAGAGAGAGAGAGAGAGAGAGAGAGAGAGAGAGAGAGGGAGGGAGGGAGGGAGGGAGGGAGGGAGGGAGGGAGGGAGGGAGGGAGGGAGGGGGAGAGAGAGAGGGAGAGAGAGAGAGAGGGAGGGGGAGAGAGAGAGAGAGAGAGAGAGAGAGAGAGAGAGAGAGAGAGAGAGAAACCAGAAGTTGTACAAAAAGCTGGCAGTTGGATTTCTTCAAAACGTCGGTACTGAGCAATTGTTTGGTTCCTTAGCAGAACTGGACACAAACCATCAACAACATCAGTCCAATAACATGCATTGAGTGCATTTATGAAGTTCAGCACTTGGATCTTCATCAACACACTATATTGCACTTCGAGATTAACTTAATCCTGTTTTTGTTTTTCCTGCATTGAGACGACGGGCCAACAGCAACGACACCAGCCACAGGGCTGATTACAGGTTCCAGGACCAAGACACTAGCCAGAAGAGACGTTGGGGTCATGGTTTGGTTTGCTGAGGTATGAGCTGTGCAAGCCGGGAACGAAGAGCGTCCAGAGGTTCAGCAATCAATAGCCGAGAGACTTCAAGCAGACGGCTGACGGGACAATGAGAAGGGAAGCCCAGTAGAGATAGAAGAGGTGAGGGGAAGACGGACACAAACCCAGGAGAGGGTCTGAAGATGTTTTTTTCGGATGTGCACCGGTTGAGGCCTGTTAGTTTTGTTTTGCACTGATGTGTGTGTAGTGTGTGTAGTTTTTGCCACTTTACTTTCACGTGGAAACGGGAAAACACAACGACACATTCTCAGCCAATCCCCGACCAATCAGCGGGTGGATGTTGGTGAATCCGACGGGATTTCCGTCTCGGAGGAGCGAGCGATGGGGTCCTCGGGGCGGCCGACCGACGCACCCTGGTCCTCGTCGCTGTCGTCCAGGGGTTTCCTGGACTCCTGGTCCTCTTTTCCGGAGCCCTCCTCCGGCCACCTGCGGCTGGACGCGCTGGACTTCTCCGATCTCTGGGACGACGAGGACCTGGGACTGGACGGCCCCGAGGCGGACCGGACCACCTGCACCCCCGACGGCCCCGCAGGACTCGGCCAAGCCCCGCCCCCGCCGCCCCTCCCGCCGCCGCCCCCGCCTCCCCTGCCCTCGTCGCCGGCGGCTCCACCCGTGCCCGGCGGCGCACCCGGCGCCGCCGGCCCCCTGAAAGGCCGCACCCTGAAGCTCCACTGGAGAGAGCTGGGTGTCCTGCTGCCCCTGCCCCGGGTCACCCGCTTCGGGCGGCAGACCATCTGGGCCGGGCTGCGGCCCGTCGCCCTGGATACCGCGCAGCTGGAGTACCTGTTTGGGACCAAGAGCCATGGCAACCTGAGCAAGGTGTTTGCTGGGCGTCAGGTGAGGAACCCGCGAGGGAAGGGGGGGGGCTGTGAGGGCACCGATCGCTGCGATGCTTTGTGACTTGGTCACACCAAAGGTCTGCAGGAGGACGTAGGGAGAGCAGAACGTATGGGATTTGTGCTGCACATACAAAGCATTGGTTGCACCCATGTGTCAGTCATACGTGGCTGCTCATCAACCTTCGGACAATCGTACGCCGTAATGTCCCAAGTAATGAATGAATTGTGTTTGAATGTCTCTTTCTAATTCTAAATAGCAAACGAAAAAACCTAAACACTAACAAGCCTTCACGTATCCACCCAAAACAGTTCGCCCTACGTCCTATGTCTAACCCTAAACAGATAGCTAACCCTGATCCTAACCCTAGCTCACTGACATCGTTTCCATTGTGCTACTCCGATTATTCCCAATTCCTTTCCCCCGTCTCAGAAGCAGCTGTCGGTCTCCGTGCTGGAGATGAAGAGGAGCAACATCATCACCATCGCCCTCAGCAGCCTGCCCCCCCCTCGCCTGCTCCCCCCACTCATCTACAGGATGGACAGCAGCGTGTTGGACAGGGACGACCTCCAGGTACAGGGGGGTCGTGACCCCCAAGGGCTAGGGTTCAGCCATTTTGAGGATGGGGGGGGTTTAAGTGATAGTCCATTGCCTCTGGGATGTTCCACCTCGGATGGACCATTCATTCGTATTATGACAAGCGATGGTGTCATCACAACCGTGTGTCATTGAAACACATCAGCCCTCTTTAAAAAGGTGAAAGAGGGTGGAATGACCAATACTGCCGGCCAGTGTAAATATAGACCTTCATCTGCGTCTTACATTATTGCATATCAATTAAGTGGTGACAGCGTTGTTTCATTTTTTCTTGTTTGTCTCTCCTCTCTGACCATCTGTGTGTGTTCTCCCTCTCTCCCTTCCTGTTGGTCGTTCCGATGATACCATAGCGTCTCACCGCGCTGGTGCCCACTGAAGAGGAACTCAGCTTAATCCGGGAGGCCAAGGCCCTGTCCCCCAACGCCCCTCTCGCCCCGGCCGAGCTCTGCCTCCTCACCATGGGCGAAATTCCCCACTTGAGCTCCAGGCTTCAGCTGTGGGCCTTCGCTCTGGACTATGATACCTTAGAGAGGGTTCGTTTTGGAAGCCAGTTTGTTAGCCTGAACTCACTGTGTATTGATGCTTTCATTTGATTCATCCTTGGCAAAACACTCATCCATTATCTTCCCCAGCAAAACCTATTTGTTGCTCTCAGTTTTCAACGAATGTCTGTATTCACATTCCTCCCGTTTCTGTGCCCATCCTGGAACAGGAGATAGCTGAACCACTGTTCCACCTGAAGACTGCCGTGGAGCAGCTGGCGGGCAGCCAGACCTTCAAGCAGATCCTGGCCACCGTGCTCGCTATCGGGAACTTCCTCAACGGCTGCAAGGTGAGCCGTCGATAAGACTTTGAGTACGAAGAATCGCACACAACCTTTTCAGTTTAGCTTCCCTTCTTTCAATCCATCAAGTGGCGTGTCGTCTTTCTTGCTCCATCATACCCCTCGATTGTCTTTGATTCTAATTCTGTTTTTGATAAAAAATTTGGCACATATTTTAATTGTTATTTTGTGGTGTTTCCAACACACACACACACACACACACACACACACACACACACACACACACACACACACACACACACACACACACACATGGGTGCAGGCGAGAGGCTTTGAGCTGAGTTACCTGGGCAAGCTGTCTCAGGTGAGGGACACCCACTCCCGCCTGCCCCTGCTCCACCACGTGTGCGCGCTGCTGCTGGAGCTCCACCCTCAGGCCTCGGACCTCCACTCTGACATCGGCGCCGTCACCAAGGCCGGCAAGGTGGGCAAGTGTGCGTGTGTTTGTGTGCATGTGTCTGTGTGTATCATCATCATCATCACCATCATCATCGTCATCATCATCATCCTCCTCATCATCATCATCATCATCATCATCATCATCATCCTCCTCATCATCATCATCATCCTCCTCCTCATCATCATCATCATCATCATCATCATCATCATCATCAACATCATCCTTACTTCGTTGTATCCAGGCTGGAATTATTCCTCTCCCGAGGGTGGGGCCTGTCTGACTCGACGGGTGTGTGCATGCGTGAATGTGTGTGTGTGTGCGCGTGTGTGTGTGTGTGTGTGTGTGTGTGTGTGTGTGTGTGTGTGTGTGTGTGTGTGTGTGTGTGTGTGTGTGTGTGTGTGTGTGTGTGTGTGTGTGTGTGTGCGCGTACATTTATTCATAAAGTGTCGATTTGGAGACACGCATGTGCGTGTGAGTGTTTGGGTGCGTACTCTATTCATCCCAACTCCTCCTTCTGAAACAGTGTGACTTCGCCGCCGTCCTGTCCAACCTGGCCCAGCTGGAAGGCATGGTCAAATCGTCACGGCAACACCTTCAGGCCCTGGAGCGAGCGGAAGACAGGCCGAGGGGCGTGAAGGGGGCGTGGAGGAGGTGGGGAGGAGGAGGAGGAGGAGGAGGAGGAAGAGGAGGGGCTGAGGAGGAGGAGAAGGAGCAGGGGAGCTCCCTGCGTCACCGGTTGCCCGGGTTCCTCAGGGAGAGCGAGCAGAGGGTGAAGGTCCTGCGGGCGGTCCATCGGCGAGTCATCAACAGGTAACCGTGGAAACGCAGGCCGGCGAGGGGGACGTCTGGGGAGATGGTATCGCTATGGAAACTCTGCTCCCTCAGCTAAAGAGACTCATGGCTTTAGATTACAACCAGACTGCACATGACAGAACCATATAAGACCAAAGAACTCTACAAGACTTTTGACATTTCACGAGAGAAGATAACTATACAAAGGGCAACTTTATCATCATCTCTCCCCCTCTGTCTCTCCCTCCCCCCCTCTCTCCCCCTCACCTCTCTCTGTCTCTCCCTCCCCCCCTCTCTCCCCCTCACCTCTCTCTCTCTCTCTCTCTCTCTCTCTCTCTCTCTCTCTCTCTCTCTCTCTCTCTCCCTCCCTCTCTATGTCTCTCTCCCCCAGGTTCCACTCCTTCCTTCTGTTCATGGGCTACTCGCGGACGACGGTGAGACACAGCAGCCCCGAGGGGTTCTGCAAGACCATCAGCGACTTCTCCCTGGAGTACCGGACCACGCGGCATGGCATCCTACACCAGCGGGACAGGGAGGGGGCGAGAGAGACGGCCGGGCGAGGGGCGCCAGGAGAGAGAGGGAAACACAACAAGGTAGCACAGGTGAAACCACAGGTGAGGGAATGCGTTGGAACCCATGTTTTATGTATTTAGTCCTCAAAGCTTTCATCCAAATGTTCATTGAGGTTAATGGTTCAAGGGGTCTCTTGCTCATGGTGGGCTTCAGGTAGGCTCTTGAGGTGGACATTGGGGACTGAACCAGGAACCTTTCAGCTGAATGGAACATCCTATAGCCAGTATACTGTCCTACCCGACTATCTTAAATGAAAGGTCACGCTAGATTACAGTTGGACATGTTACTAATTAGCGACAGGATTCTACTGATGTATCCGCTCATTTACATTTAATAATCAAATAAGTTGGTTATTGATGACCTTTTTGCTTATAAAAACCTTGTGAATCCACTAATGATATAATAGGATTACACTAAAGCTTTTTCTGAAGACGACTAATTACTAATGAGTGCAGCTGAACTTGGGTTAATTAATGAGAGTGATGAATATCTCCCTGCTGTGTGTTGTCTGTATAGCAGGACAGTGGGGACCAGAGTAGACTAGAGGAGGTCCTTCTGACGCCGGGGTCCTCTGAAAGACCGGACCACACCTTACCTCGCCACCGCCGGAGACTCACTGAGACCCCAGGTACCCGTCTGTCCAAATGTCTGTCCGTCTGTCCATCTGTCTGTCTGTCTGTCTGTCTATTAAATAACCATGAATCATGAATGTTTTTATAAATAAATATAATATAAATATTCATAGTTTGTGTTTTTATTATGTTTCAGGTCCTTTCTCTCGGAAGATGAAGTCGTGAACTTGGAATGTATGAATGTCATATTACATTCTATTGCAGTTGCATGTTCAACTAATTTTTTATGATCTAACTTATGCCACACATGAAAAAAAAAAAAGAGGTATTGAATGTCGTCCAATGTTCTAAGATAAATACAATAAATAAAATCCCTTTTCAAATACATATGCGTCTGCGTTTGGGCTTGCGTGTGGACGCTCGTGAGCATGCGTGCGCGTCAACATTCTGTGACTGAAAGGGGAACCCGCCAATCAAAGAGGGCTATCGTCCCCCTCTGTTGCTCTTCTCCAATCAGAGCTCGTCTTTTTGAGTGGGGCGTGACCGATGTAAGCTACGTCCAGACGCCATTTCATGCTCGCTAGTTTGTTTTCAAGGTGATTGTATCATCCGCCAGCACAATCCTTTATGGAGCGTAATCTACCCCGCTAAACCGACGTTGAATGTTATGCATTTTTATTAATAAGCTCCTGGTGAGTATTTTTAATCGAGAGAATTTTTCTACTTTTTATTTTTTTTCTGACTCTGAACCATCTTTGGGACTTTTTGTTTTTATTTTTAATGCATTTTTCTGCCTGGTGTTCAGAGACTGTTTGGTTTATTGTCGTACATTTTGTGCTGCAGCGGTTGGCGATGTAACGTTGGTAACGTTACAGCGCAGAACTAGTGTTAGATTTTTTATCACTTTTTCCCCCCATAAGACATTTATCTGCTGGGCTTCTAGATGAGCAGATTGTGTATTTTAGTGTGGTCATATTTTTTAAATCGAAGATATTTCTCATCGTTTTTTTTGGACAGATGATAGTGTTGGTAAACGGGGCGTCGTTTTTCTGGAAATGGGTTTTTAAAAGGGTTGTTCCTCGATCTTTATCTTCCTCCCATCTATTTCTTCTTCTTTTACCTTCGTTGACATTTGACATTGAATGAGACGAGATCCTCCTTTTGTGTTTTGAACGTAATTTTGAGGTGGCTATGCTGTTCTGTCTGCATTGAATCTGTAAGGAGTGGTGTCACTTTTCAGGAAAGACATTTTTTAAAGGAAAGGCAAAGTGGGCGTGTTTTTGAAGGAACGCATACAGCAGAGTTGTGACGTAGAGCTCTCGCGAGACTGCTCAGAGACTGCTTTATTTGGCTTTCCGTAGACGTTGGTTGATCATTATTAACTAAATGATGATGTATCTGTTTTTCTGACGATAACCATTAAAATCTTTTGCAGGTCGTGAAGCAAATGCATCTTCATTGTTGAATCTGTATATCTGGATATGTGCATAAAGGCCTATGAATAGGTCTGTTAGAGATGTATCATTCTGAATGAACCGTTGATTGCCTCCTACTAGATCTTATTATTATGACATTACATTAATGGCCATGCCATGGGAATACCTATCAATAAAAATGCACATCTCACATATTCAAACAAAAGACCAATTGAATGACCAAGCAGTTAAAAAACACCAATCTTGTGCAAGTGTCTTTGAGCAGTACCGCCAACCACCACCAGGGGATGGTGTGTCGCAGCACAACTTGTTCCATAACATTCTATCCAAATTAATTATGCCACAAAATAGATACGGATTCAAGGACAGTGAAAATACCGCAAGTTATCTTAAAAAGAACATCCTCATTACAATAGGTTTTGAGCCACACATTCAATGTGAGCAAAAAATATTGTAGGCCTAATTTAGTGTAGGACAACGTAAATGTTAAATGTAACAATGCAGTCCTGTTGATGGACTTAACTAAATAAAGTCATCAATAACTGCAGTACATTACAAAAAACTAAATAATTATTGGTAAAAATAACAACCTTGTGAATCAATTAATAGTCAGACTTTTTCTTTGGAGCACTATATAACAATGAATCATTAAAAAAGAGAATTCACTCCTCATACAGAATGATCAATTGAATTACATTTATATAGGACTGCATATCCAATGATTACGCAATATGATTGTGGAGGGAACAGTGTATGGTTTCAAAACAAAACACTAATAGTTAAAGGGTTTTGCTATAAAACAACAAAACGGAACATAGTTATAACAAGAAGAACACTTGCTTTTTTTGTGGATGTTAGAGTTGATGTCCTCTTTAATAAAATTCAAATGTTTGGACGGGATTTAATGTTTTCATCCCCCGTCATGAAATCAGTTTCAGAAACGTTTAATGTCACAAGCTTTGTCATGACTCCCCCGTCATGAAATCAGTTTCAGAAACGTTTAATGTCACAAGCTTTGTCATGACCACTGACATACTGAAGTTGTGACATCACATCCCTAGTTGCATGTGGTGAATTATTTAAATTGGCCGCCTTTATTGCAGAATATCAGTGATAGACAGTGGATCCGTGGGAATAAGAATAGGCTGAAATAAGATTCATGTTCATTATTATTGTTTTTAAAGGGCCTGTATGTTATCAACAGGTGTGATGCTGACTCGGTATTTGCAGAACCATTTCAAAATCAGAAGTATGATGCATGGATCGTCCTAGAGGGTGGTACAGTCCATTGTAGAGGCAGGTCGATCCGTCCATCATACGTCCTTGGTGGACACTCCCACTTGTGATGTCACAAACGGTCGATTTTGTGACTGCTTGTAACGGCCAATCGGCAAGCATCACGCCTGGTGGTTACACAGATACCCTTTATTAGTGGGTCCCTCTTGAAGCCATGACATCATGAATAAGAAGTCTCCTTCAAGGCCCCGTTTGTGTTCTAATATCCATTTTTTGTTTCCTCCCGTTTAGTTTTTGAGGCACAGAATTTTTTTGTACAGCGTCAAACCGTAAGTTGTTTCATGCCAACCTTGGTGTCTTTGTTTGGGAAGCCCTTGAGGTGAACAATTCCCCCTCTCCCTCCCCATCCCTGTCTCTAAACGAAGGCACTCCCTGCAAGCTTCTAGTAGGCCTACTAGTTCCATGTGTTTTCCCTCTTTAGCTGTCCCCGCCCCCCCCCCCATTTAGCACATTCAGCATATTAGGGATAAAACACGCATCAAGGTCTCATTAAGAGCAAGAAGAAAGTTGTATCAACCAACTTGGTACACAAATATGGTAATATGAAGAGGTTCATGTTAAAGTGATGGAGACTCGCATACCTACACAGTCGCCCATACATTTCGAAATAAAAGCCCACAGCTCTATCTTAATAGACAATAAAACAAATGAATGTGTAGGTTTCATACATAAACTACTTCCTGTTCCCGTTGATAAAAATACTAGAATGAAAATCGTAGTTTAATGTGAGAATTTCCTTTTATTCTTTTTCTCTCGAAAGTAATAATTAATTTCCCATATAAAGTGGGCATCAAACACCCAACTGAAAGCATCCCAATGTAAAGGCTGGTGTAGCGTAGCTCCCCATTGACTCCATTTCCCATAGTCCACCTCAAAGATCCCATGCCAGCCCACAGGAACAGGGCTCAATAACGACAAATAACTCTTCTTTTCAACAGACTCAGACAGACAGACGGCTGTCTACCAGAATACAGACACAATGGAGTGAGTTCAAAACATCCAACCCAACCCCAAAACAACTTGTATATTCTGCTGTGTCTACTCTAGAAGTTGTGGAAAGGGTTTAATATCAACAGAAAACCATCAAAACTGTTAATTTCAGGATTTAGTTTTTGGTTATTTAATTATCAAACGTTTGTCACCAAAACAGCAAACATTGCTAGCTAAAGAAAAGCATTTGGTTGCTGTTTCAGATCATAAGTCCTCAAAAGTGTATTATGCTCCAACTGTATTAAACAGCGCAGTATTAAACCACTTTGAATCCAAAGTCAGCCTTGGGAAGATCAAAATCATCTTCTGGACAAAGAAAGCAAAGACCAGTACATTCCATGCTTACAAAGAATGTATTGAATTGTATAGAAACTGCTTGTTTTTTTCTTTCTATCTTTCCTCTCTTTGTCATTCACTCGCCCTCTCACTCTCTCTCTCTCTCTCCCATGTCACTTATTTTTCACCCCATCCCTCATCCATCCCTTCACTCATTCATCACTCCCATCCCTTCTGCCTCTTCCCTACGTCTTATATCCGTGCTCGCCTGTCCTATGTACTGATGCTTTCTGCCTGTTCCATCCATCCATTGGTCCATCCATCGCACCTTTCATTACCTCTCCATCCGTCTCCCCTCGTCCCCTTCACCGGTCTGTCTGTCTCTCCGTCTGTCTGTCCCTCCATCCACCTGTCTATCGTCAATCCATCCCTTGCTCACACCCATCTCTCTCCTATCTCCCCCTCCTCTCCCTTGCTCTTTTGTATGACCTCGTTCCTCGTCTCTCCCCCCCCCCCTCCCTCCCCCTCTCCCACCCTCCCCCCTCCCATCACTAGGTGGTCCCCCACCACCGCCGCCCAGATGGCGAGCAACGTGACCAACAAGACGGACCAGCGCTCGCTCAACTCGCGCGTCTTCATCGGCAACCTCAACACGCTGCTGGTGGCCAAGGCCGACGTGGAGGCCATCTTCTCCAAGTACGGCAAGATAGTGGGCTGCTCGGTGCACAAGGGCTTCGCCTTCGTCCAGTACGCCAACGAGAGGAACGCCCGGGCGGCCGTGGGCGGCGAGGACGGCCGCGTGATCGTGGGACAGGTGCTCGGTGAGGACACGACGGAGTCGGGGGGGTTAATTGTTGGTTCCTCCACCACCACCTCCTGAAACTCCATCTCGTCCTCCTCCACCACCTCCTTTTTCTCCTCCGCCGCCTCTTATTCCTCCTCCTCCCCAACCTCCCCCTGCTCGAAATCCTCCTCTGACTCCTCCTCAACCTACCTCCTCTAACTCCTCCACCTTCTCCTCCTCCACCACCTCCTCTCACTCCTTCTCCTCCTCCTCATCTAACACCTCCTCCACTGCCTCCTCCAACTCCTCCTCCTCCTCCTCCTCCTCCTCCACCTCCTCCTTCTCTAACTCCTCCTCCCTCCTCCACCTCCTCCTTCTCTAACTCCTCCTCCTCTAACTCCTCCTCCTCTAACTCCTCCTCCTCCTCCACCACCTCCTCTCACTCCTTCTCCTCCTCCTCATCTAACACCTCCTCCACTGCCTCCTCCAACTCTAACTCCTCCTCCTCCTCCTCCTCCTCCACCTCCTCCTTCTCTAACTCCTCCTCCTCCTCCTCCTCCACCTCCTCCTTCTCTAACTCCTCCTCCTCTAACTCCTCCTCCTCTAACTCCTCCTCCTCCTCATCTAACTCCTCCTCCACCACCTCCTCCTTCTCTAACTCCTCCTCCTCCTCTAACTCCTCCTCCTCCTCATCTAACTCCTCCTCCACCACCTCCTCTAACTCCTCCTCCTCCTCCTCCTCTAACTCCTCCTCCTCCTCCTCTAACTCCTCCTCCTCCTCTTACTCCTCTAACTCCTCCTCCTCTAACTCCTCCTCCTCCTCTAACTCCTCCTCTTCCTCCTCTAACTCCTCCTCTAACTCCTCCTCCTCCTCTAACTCTTCCTCCTCTAACTCCTCCTCCTCCTCCTCTAACTCCTCCTCCTCCTCCTCCTCTAACTCCTCCTCCTCCTCTAACTCCTCCTCTTCCTCCTCTAACTCCTCCTCCTCCTCCTCTAACTCCTCCTCCTCCTCCTCCTCCTCAGACATCAATCTGGCCGGCGAGCCCAAGCCTCAGAGAACAGGGAAGCCGGGGAAGCGTTCAGCGGGGGACATGTACAGGTGAGCCCGCCCTGGAGGGATCCACCGCCGTCTGACACACATTTAGAGCTAGACCGTGTGACGTTCTGTCAATGGACATTCACAGTTAATCCATGAATGACTGAAGGAATAACTTTATTTTTCCTTTACATTCAGCTCTTCATTTGATCTGGACTATGAGTTCCAAAGGGACTACTATGATCGGTAAGATGTTTATGGTCATTAACAGTATACAAAGGGTTTGCATAGTTAAATATATATATATATATATATATATATATATATATATATATATATATATATAGAGAGAGAGATATTACTGAAACAACACACAGTATGCATACATATCCTTTTTTCAGAGTGTGTGTTGTTTCAGTGATAGCTATCACCTTAGGGAAACATGAACTTGTGTTGCCCATAGCAACCAGCCCCACTTATCCAAACACAATTTGTCACTCAAATCCGACCTCAGCCTGTCGCATCGCCGTGGTTACCGCTCACTCCCGGGACGCTCCCCATCTGACACTCTTCGTCTGCTTTGGTGCGTGTCTTTCCCTCCCTCCCTCGTCAGGATGTACTCCTACCCGTCCCGAGTGGCTCCGCCCCCTCCGCCGCCCCCGCCGCCGCCGCCGCCGCTGTCCCGGGCCGCCGTGCCCTCCAAGCGGCCCCGCGTCAGCATGAGCTCGGGGGGGAGCCGTCGCGCCAAGACCCCCAGCTTCTCCTCGTCCAAGAGCTACCAGAGGCCGTCCCGAGCAAGTATGTCCCCCACGGGGTCGATGGGGGGGGGGCGTATCTCTGATTGGTTGGTGAGGTGTCAATTTGTGGGGTCACTTATTTAGTACTACCGTGGGTAGGATAGTGTGCTGGTTAGGGTGTCTGGGAGCCTGAGACGCAGTACAGAAAGTTTGGCTACTGCACTGCTTTGATTCTCGGTCTGACCTAGAAACTCTCCCTCTCTCTTGCTCTCTGTCTTTCTCTCTCTGTCTCTCTCTCTTCTGTCTGTACGTCTCTGTCTGTCTGTCTGTCTGTCTGTCTGTCTGTCTGTCTGTCTGTCTGTCTGTCTGTCTGTCTGTCTGTCTCCCCCCCCCCTCACCCCTACCTTACCTTTTGTCTTTTGCTTTCCTTGCTTGTTCCTCCTTCTTTCGTCTCACACACCAGTATATATCGTCTCACACCAAGACAGACTTGCAAGAAAGGGTCACACTTTAATGGTCCAGGTGGATAATGTCTCACAGTTGAATGTCCTGGCACTTCCAACCCGAGGAGAGAGAGAGAGGGGGGGCTGACGCTGTCTAATGTGTCCTCCTCCACAGTCAGACTAGACGACCTGCAGACCATCAAGAGGGAGCTGAGCCAGATCAAACACAAGGTGGACTATCTGCTTGAGAGCCTGGACCGCATGGAGAAGGACCACGGCAAGAGATCCG
>NC_082398.1:4541716-4557327 GCF_031168955.1 Gadus macrocephalus | reverse complement strand
TCTAACACCGAAAATATGTCTGCTAGCTAAATATAACTGACGATGTGCTCTGAGTTGGCAGAGATTACGTTGGCTATTTCTTTTCTGTTCCTTTACGGATGTCAAATACTTATATAATATAAAAATATATTGGGGTTTAAGTTTAGCTCTAAACTATATTATCTTCTCACTGGATTCACTTAAGCCCAAATCTGTGCTAACCAGAAACAACAAGTAGCGACTTGAGGACCGTGAAGGAGCGCTATAAGACAGCAAGTTGTCTTCTGCTCCGTCTATAAATATATGCTCCGCTAATTATTTGGTATACTCCTCATCGGGATGTGACTGATTATTGAATTATTGTATAATTGTGACAGTTAAGTCTTACGTCATTCTAGCAAATTGTGACGCGTTTGTTTTTTATCAGGGTATAACGTATTTCTGTTGTCAAATAGGCCGTTCAATGGTTAATGAGCCTATTCTTTAAGATGGGTTTAATAAGGGCATCGGGGAACTCAGTGAGTGAAATGAAGGACAGAGAAGGAATTGCTTTATACAGCAAGAAAACACATTAGGGTGATTACATGGGAAGGATTTAAGCCTGTTTCCGGCATTAGCCTAAAATGGATACTTGGATAATGTCCAAGAAATGCCCCCTGATAAAGAACACAAAATGACTTAGTAGTAGTGAATGTTAATATTGGCTACCAGTACCAGTCACAATTTTCCCAGCTCATAGGACGCTGACAATTATTCATGGTTATTCATGGTTCTCCCCCCATTGTAGTCCATTATATAGCAGGACAATAGCTATTAGCAGCCGCCAATCAGTCAGCACTGAAGACCAACAGAAGGGGGATGTAGCTCAGTGGTAGAGCGCATGCTTCGCATGTATGAGGCCCCGGGTTCAATCCCCGGCATCTCCACCTTTATCTTTGCTCATCTTTCACAAGGCGAGGAGGACTAAAAAAGATAAGCCACTGCAGTATAACTACAAAGATTTATCTGTAAAAAAATCTCATCAACATCACAGCGCTCATGCTGTTTTTTATATTATGGCTAAATTATCACTGCGATTATCACTGTGATTATCACTGTGATTATTACCACGATTATTACCGTGACACAGTCCAATGTGAATTCCAACAAGCTAAAGGCTAAATGCAGCTCTAGTCCTAATGAAAGTGTCACAACTCCCAACGCAGGGCTTGTCGTAACACCAGTGTGTAATTTACAGCCGCTAATTGGGGGGGCTCATCGCTAAAATAGATCCAACTTAATTTATTATGACAAGGCTTGAACCGACCAGGCCAAGGCCTGCATGCCTTCATGTGTGTAGACATGGCAATGAACATGACAATGAACATGACAATGAACGTCAAAATGAACATCCCCACACTCCTCTTGTCATGGAATAGAATAGTACAGAACAATAACAATGGTGTTCCAGCCTGGTTTAGGTTCGATCATAGACGACACTGGGTCACAGGGCGACTGCTCCTTGGTTGATGAACCACTCTGAGTACCGGTCAGCCCCACCGTACCTCCAGAGAGGTGTTGTTGCTGGTGCCGCTGCCGGCAGACATGTGTCTGGTGTACTGGTTGTACTGCTGCAGGCAGTCCAGCACGGCCTGCCTGAGGAGCTCTCCTCCTCCTCCTCCTCCTCCTCTTCCTCCTCCACCTCCACAGGCACCTCGAGGTGGGGCCCTCACGCAGCCCTCCCCAGGCAGGGACCGAAGCTCCTCCACGCAGCTGCGCAGCCTGGGCAGGTTACCGCTCAGGTGCTGGGGGGACGCAGAGGGGGAGGGGGGAGAGAGGGGAGAGAGAGGGGGGGGGGGGGGGAGAGAGAGAGGGAGAGGGAGAGAGAGAGAGAGGATGGGATTGGGTGAGTAGAAAGGAGGGGATCAAGGATGAGTGTGGTTGAGAGAAGTTGTAAAGATGTAAAGATTGTATAGGATAGGATAACACAATAAGGATCTCTCTTTGTGCATCGAGATCTTCATCATATTATCTGTCAGCTGATATTCTGTCTACAAACATTAGCAGCAGAAAGTCTTCGCTTATCTAACCTTGTTATCCCTCTCCCCCTCTCTCTTCCTCTCCCCTCCCTCTCTCCCTCTCTTCCTCTCTCACTCTCTCCCTCTCCCCCTCTCTCTCTCTCTCTCTCCCCCTCTCTCTCTCTCTCTCCCCCTCTCTCTCTCTCCCTCTCTCTCACTCCCTCTCTCTCTCTCTCCCCCTCTCTCTCGCTCCCCCTCTCTCTCTCTCCCACCCTCTCCCTCTCCCCCTCTCTCTCTCCCCCTCCCTCTCCCTCTCTCTCTCTCCCCCCTCCCTCCCCCCCTCTCCCACCCTCTCCCTCTCTCTCCCCCTCTCTCTCTCCCACCCTCTCCCTCCCCCCTCTCTCCCTCTCTCTCACCCCCTCCCACCCTCTCTCTCTCCCTCCCCCCTCTCTCCCCCTCTCTCCCTCTCCCCCCCCCCCCCCCCCCTCACCACAAAGGGCAGCAGACACTCCTGTTGCCTGCTGACGGCGTACAGCGAGAGCAGGGGGACCCGGCAGGGGCCCGCCACGCTGCAGGCCAGGGACAGGAAGTTGTCCAGGGCCTCGCAGAGCACCGGGCCCGTCTGGGACCACCAGGGCGGCAGCGCCTCCACGATCAGGACCCGGGGCGGTTGCCGTAGGAACAGGGAGGGCCAGCCGCTGGGGTCGGGGAGCGCGGGGGTTCGGTTCTTCCTGGCGTCCATGGAGGTGCCGGTCAAAACGACAGGACTAGTCAAAGAGGAATATATTAGGGCACAAGGACATGGGGAAATAACGGGTTACTTTTTCTTGGTAATAATTAAAACGTAAACATTTGAAATCAAGTCCTTTAAAATTGCAATTTTCAATATGCGCTTTGCAGATTATTAGTAGAATCTATCATGCAATAAACATGTTGCGATGCACATTATGGCAACATTATATTATATATTTTATAACAAGGAATCCTTTACTTGAATGTTCAGTTTCCTACTCCTCAATGCCTTCGCAAAGCAAGATAAATAGCAGACTGAACTCTAAATACTCTGAAGAGGGGGTTACGTTCAGGGAAAAGCAATCATGGCAACATTTCCACAGAACACATCGCGTCCACTGAGAACTCAAGACGGAAAACACACAATAACAATGCAAACCACAGCAAAATGAGAACAATACTTCAACCTATGGGTCCCATATGATAATGTGTATCCCCCAACAGTCATTAACAAACTGCAACAGCACAGCATAAATAGAACGCATAGCTGAGATTTATGTGGTAACTTGTGTGAGTCACAAGAGAGAACGTTATTCTGATTAATATTGCATTAGGTTTAACTTCTGTTAAAATAACTTCAGAGGTGGGTAGGGCAGTGGCAAAGTTGCAAAACAACCTCTTATGTGGCAACTCAACAAACTAAACGTATCACAGTGTGTACTCGGGTCGGGTCTTGTGAAAGAGAAAAGGCAGATGGCTGAAATCTTAATGGGGTTTGATTCCTGTGGTGGGTGGGCTGGGTTGAGTTCCCCCCAGGGCCAGAGAAGGATGGGAGGGTGGGGGGGGGGGGTTCTGACCTTATGGGGTCCAGAGAACCTTGGCTCTCAAGTGACCCCCACAGACCATCCTATAGCATGACACGTCTTCCCAGTAATTCATGTTGGGGGGCGATGATGTCCCTTTAGGCCAGTATTTCATCACGCCATTAGGAAACAAAACACAGTAATTTGTTATGCCGAAGCACCAAGTTCACACGTCTTATGATTTAAGGCGGGATCTCTGCGAAACAGGGGCGAGGGAAGATTCACCGTTATTTATAGTGACGAGGACCATGGCGTGGACAGTGGTGGGTGACTGGGCTGTGTGTGGTTTGTGTCAGCAGACCAGTGAGTGAATTCAGCATGACATGCGGCACAGAGGATGTGGCAATGGGGGAATGTCCATTGTGAGTGGCTACACAGTACACTGGTGACTGGAGACTTGACTACACTACACGGCACTGCGCTGGGCGTAAAAACCCATAGTTCACACTGTCAATCACCCGTCCTCATTACACACCCTGTAATTAGAGGGGTTTTGTGGGGACCGCGTCTGAGTGAGAGTGTTTTTTGTGTGTTTGCGTGCACAATGTTTTTAAACGAGAGAAAGTTTTTTCCGGAGACAAGTGTCCACACACAGACGTAATTTACTTTGTGTAAACGCTCGCTTCGGAATAGACGATGTGTTAGCCTAGGTTATATGCTTTGCAGCTTTTGCCTGTGTACTTTGTATGTACGTGCACACTGTGTGTGTGTGTGTGTGTATGTGTGCTCGTAATAATCACCGTCTTACTTCAAAGGGCGCGAAACCTGTGATTTGGACACATCAGTAAGTCCTGTTTAGACTCACATCAGTGCAGTCAGTCATTTCCTGGTCACACCTGACTGAGTGAGCTCAGCCGAGGAGTGTACATAAGGAGAGCTAATGGGAAGTGGAGATAGCCCTTGCCTGTAATTTCCCAAAGCCCTATTCATTAAGGACTTCTTCCTCTTTCTTTTAAAAAATTGCATTTTTTAACCCTTATGGGTCCTATATATTTTTAACAAAATCTCAATTTGTATGCTACATCAATTATAGTAGCATGACAAGTATGAATAATACACAAAACCCTACAGGAATACTTAAACAGCTAGTATGGTGGACTGTGACTGTTTACATTCACCCATGTCAATGGTTTGTTTTTCTGATAATATAATCTGGGTGTTTCTCACACTCTGATTAAGATAATTCTGTGTTGGCGTGCCGTTGGCGTAGACGGTGACACGGACAGGAAATGAGTAAGCGTATATACCAGAGGGCTGTGGGGCAATAGACGACACCTACTAGTGCTGAGGCTTGCCCCCGATAGACTCCACTCCGAGGCCTATCATTACGCTTGTTTAGAAGAACTAGACTAAACTTCCTGGGAGAATCCACGGATAATTCAAAACCGCTCCTCAGGACGGAATCCCACTCTGAAACGGTGTCGTTTATGGGACTTCCACCACAGATTACCGTGGGACTCCCATGGATCAACCACCACCAGGCCAGGCTAAGGCCTACCCCCAGCCCAGACAGCAGGGCCTCACACACAGCAGCAGCACCCCTGGTGGTCTTCCCAGGAGCCCGGCCCTGGGAAGACCCTGACACAGGCTTTGAGGAGACCTTTTGACATTGCCGCAGACACGGATTTAGAATGGTCCACCAAATCAAAAAAAGATTTCACACCAAGTTAAGTAAGATAATATATCCACATCACACCCACACACCACACCCTTCCACATGAAAGCAACGCACACACACACACACACACACACACACACACACACACACACACACACACACACACACACACACACACAATGTATATATATATCCCTCTATATATGACTGACACAAGAACACTTTGCGTGCACACACATACACACACTGCATTGGCAGTAGCCAATAATAAACTATGGCAACAAAGGAACACAGCCAGTCATTGTTTAATGGTACGTGTCTAAACTAGTGGCAGGCGTCAGGCTTCTGTTATCAGAGGGCATGCGACCCATTTCAGCTCAGAACAGTATGCTCAGCCTTTCCCACAGGCTGTTAAAGCGACTGTTCACAGAACCCACTGCTCTCTTTTGATCCTCTCTGAGCACCCGGGACAAAGCACATATTGTGACTCCTGTCTATTTGTGCCGACTCTTTTTTCAGCCTGGACTCTATTCACGTATTTAATCCAATCCCATTCCCAATCCCATTCCCAGCTAGGAGCCACTGAAGTGCTACAGCTGCTCTCTAGCTCGCTCCAGATACAGAATACAATCAAATCTCATTTTTTTATAGAAAATATTTAAATATTCATATTATTGCCATAGCCTGCGTAAAGGTGCAGATCATACAGTATTATGTATTCTGACTCCCTGTAAATGACAACCATAGTTATGTAAAGTAGCTGTAGACCTATACATATACTGTATAGACATTATGTTAGCATTTCGTCTATAGACTTCAAAAGTAACTGTTACTTATCAATGAATAATAAAATTAGTGTTATTTGGAAGCCTGGAATACTGAAACGGAAATAGTCATATTAAAAAAAGGTCAACAAACCAGTGTGAAAACACGCACTAGGAATGGCTGACGTTAATGCTACATCGTTAGCTCACTTTCACAAATTAGACTTTTAATAACTTTCCGTTTTTGTTTGAACGATAATTTGTAAGTAGTAGGAGTGTATAAACAATATTCCTGGGTGTACATGCATTCATTAATGAGATTGAATCACTAGCAGTCACGACAAAGTTAAGTCATTATTTACCTTAAGCTAGCAGTGGGAGCTAAGATGCTAACGTCTGTTCGTCATGTAGCGTTAGGCTGCGTCAGCACGTGAGGTGAAGAACAGTGTGAAGTGAAGTAAGTGGACAGCTTTTTCATTAGTATATTTTATCTTAAAATAATAGTTATAGTCAATTAAGAATAAGAATGTATTCTATATCATATCATAATAATAATAATCACTACTATAATAATAATATATTTTAAGTAAGTAATAGGCCTAACTATTTACAATTACATTATTGTAGGCCTATTACTACTGCTCTAAACTGCAGTTGACGCACACACAAACACACACACACACACACACACACACACACACACACACACACACACACACACACACACACACACACACACACACACACACACACGCTCATACTAGGTCAAGATGAGCCTAACTTTGTAATCCCGTGTGCCTTTTGGATTTGATGTTTAGGATTGAAAGAGATTTTCCCCTAGACTGTCAACAAGTTGCTGTACTTTTTTCTTTGAGGTCGATTTAAAGTTAAAGGCTGAGTTGACGCTCATGGTCATCCACTTATGGGGTTTCAGATTTATTCATCGGAAAGGTCGCCTCAACAGTTTTTGGCAATGAATTGTGGATTTCTTTTAATCAGTTAATCCTTTTTTGGCAAATTCCGAGCAAAGTTCCAGTTAGTTAAAATTAGATTGGGGTTTGGCAATGGCGTTTTTTTTCTTTCTTTCTTGTTAATCCCTTAAGGCAAGTGAAATCGCTGGCCTTAATCGGCTTTCTGCTTTGGTTGCTGCACTTTGTTTAACTCAGCTTGAGGTGAAAGTGAGGAAATGACTGTGGAAACATTTTGTTTGAGTTTTATTTTTCTGTGGTAGCCTGTTGGTGGCCTAATGTGAGCGGCAGTGGAATCATGGATGGGGACTTAACTGGTTCATACTGGTCGGCCAGTATGCAGAGGGTTACATCAGGTACCAACAAATGCAGCTAGATTTAGATGTGTAAAAAATCTGTACTACTAAGTATTTTAGAGGCACATGAATAGATGAATGACGTGACAAACTTTTTTCCCACAAATGTTCATAGACAGCATTCTTTGCATTACTATGAGCTCACTTGATATCCATACAGTAGAGTCGCCAGCATCCTACCTAGTCTTAAACATCTTAACCTCGGCGTTCACAGGTTATTACATTACAAAAGCACATTCATATCCGTGTTATGAGTGTTAACACTAACCCGCCTTAATGTTGCGTTGACTCTCCATCCAGACACAACATAAGGCTTGTTACAACCTGTGGGCTAGGCTGTGCAGTATTTCTGTCTAGCTGTTTCCATCAAACCGGTGTGTGATATTCACACCGGTTTGATGACTTTTTTTTTCTTGAAATATGATTATCGTTCGATGGCATTAATAATTTTTTAATCAATGCGCACTGCAGTGTGTGACATTTCCTGTACCAGTATATATTTTTATATATTTTTGTTTTTTCTGTTTATTCTGTTTTTTTTGCTTTGGTGTGTGTGTGTGTGTGTGTGTGTGTGTGTGTGTGTGTGTGTGTGTGTGTGTGTGTGTGTGTGTGTGTGTGTGTGTGTGTGTGTGTGTGTGTGTGTGTGTGTGTGTGTGTGTGTGTGTGTGTGTATTCGTCAGCCACCAGAAAGTGTCAAGCATCAAAATGTCGTCCACAGCACGGATGATGGATGTCCCCAATTCAGTTTTGTTTCCTTCATACGACCGGTAAGAAGAACGTTGAAATAAACATTCTAGACATTGCCTCAAAGTTATACCGTTACTATAAGTACCAAATCAATCTTTTAGGGACCCGTGACAGCAATCCAGCTCTCTATAAGAAATATTGATATTTATATTTCAGTTAGACAATGTTCAGACATTAGACAGTGTAATGTAGGTTACTGAAGTTACCAGAAAATGTTTACCGGTAATTGCTTAATCTCCATCACCACCTACATAAGATTCTGTTTGTGTGAGTGGGACCGGTATGTGCCAGATTGTTGCAGAGGGATTATTTCTCTTCCGAAAAACTAATTCTTGGACGTTTTTTTTGTTTATTTACATGTTAAAATGCCTAAACTGGGTGAAAGAAAGCTTTGGGTTTCTGGTTAGAGAAACGCAACAGATTTCCAGGGAATACTCAAAGTTGGGGCTTAGCTTCCGAGGAGAATGCGTCTATGAGTCTGCTTCCGGAGAGTGGAGAACAGCCAAGCCTTCTATCTTATTACTACCCACCTGAGACCACGATTACAGCCAATCAAATCCTGTTGTTACTGGGGCTTTGTTTTAAACTGCTGAGCATTGTGGGAAAAACGTTTTTTCCTTCAATGGATCAACAATCTTCCAATGAAATGTTATTTATATTGTTGTGTCTGTGTGTGTGTGCGTATGTGTGTGGTGGTGCAATGGTGAGTAGCCTATTAGTACTTTGTGTGTTTGCACTATAATCTGGGTGGGAAAAGTACTTCAGAGGAATGAGTTGTGATAAAATGCTTGTTCTTGTTCCATGCGTAAAAACAAAATTTTACATTGTTTTATCAACAGTGGCAGGAAATTGTTTAACTTAAATACGTATAAAAATTTTTACATCAACCTGTTATGAAGAAAACCACAGAGTTGAAGTGCCATATGGAGAATTAATTTCACTGTTGGTTAAGCACAGCAAATGCAAATGTAGTTTCCCCTTTGTACAGCTGTGATGCTGTACTATTAATATAATTAATGTCATAACCCATCCCCCTCTGGTAACTTTACTGTCAACATCATGAGCAGAAATATCGAGAAGATGTATGGCAAGACCTTCGTAAAATTATGATCTCATCATCATCATCACCATAGGGTGTCACAGATTAGCACTCTACACTCACGGTAATTCTTGTAAAGAACACTGTCATCCATTATTTTGCAATATCGGGACACCCCGTTGAAGGTTTACTCCTTTCATAACACAAACCTCCTGCTGATCGTATGACCACGGCGTTGTCCATGATCAGTGAGGACTTGTGGCCACCAGCCCACGGTTCCTCACGCGCTCTCAAGAGACAGCAGGAGGAAGCTGGGGGTGGGGGGCAGGTTGTGAATGAGCTCTCTTATCTGGTCATGCTCATGTCTCAGGGTCCCAACAAGTGAACCGTAGCGTCTTGTGTTGATCACCAGATTAGATGATTTCATCGCCCGAGGATGATGCTCTTTGCTTTGGTTTTGAGGCATGGTTTCGATTCATGTAATCTGTCATGAGTTGTTTAAGAAATCATCCTTGGTGTGTTCAGGATACAGGAAGTAGAACCGATGCAATTATTTTTCATACAATACTTTTCACATTTGTACGCAATCGTTTCCATCCAGACCTTGACGGCTTTGGTTTGTAATCCAAACCGGTGTAGTTGTATCTCATCATTTCAATCTTTAATCAAGTCAAAAAATCAAATTTATACAGACATGATGCAGACATGTCGATGCATAAATCTCACATAATACAGGTCACGGTTGTTTCGCTCTGACTTGTAATATTTCCATAAAATATTCGACCGCACTGCCTATTCACATCAGAATAATAATAATCCTGGAACATACCAAAAAGTTACCATGGCAACAGATGAGGCACAGGCAACCAAAAAGGGATGCCAAAAATATGACCAGAATATATATTCGATCTTTAAAAACAAAAAGAAGAAATAGGTGAAATATCTACATCTAGATATAGATCTAGATATACATATCGACGTGCGTTATTCTTTGGAGCCGCCTGTTGAGTTTTCACACTAACCATAATACCACTCCTTCCTTATGTGTCATTGAGCTCACAATATATAGGAAATGCATTGCCTGGTTTATTTACAATGACACACAGTTCACAGTAGTGGGGATTGTTCCTATAGAGTCGTGTGAACCCTATGGATCGTGTGACCCCGGCCTCCACAATGCACCCCTGTGCATTGTTTACCGTTGGCCTTGCGTTCCCACCGCTGGAGTTGACTGGCCCCCATTCAGGAGGACAGAGACGGGGCCGCGTGTGTGTGTGTGTGTGTGTGTGTGTGTGTGTGTGTGTGTGTGTGTGTGTGTGTGTGTGTGTGTGTGTGTGTGTGTGTGTGTGTGTGTGTGTGTGTGTGTGTGTGTGTGTGGAGGAAGTCAGTGTCAGCCTGAAGTGGACCGGGGAGTAGGCAGCTGTTGGACTCTGTTCCCGGCACTGATTCTTGTGGCTCCAACGCAAGACAAGAGATGTGGTTTGAGGCACCATGTTGTTGTGTCCCAGTGCGTTTCTCTGCATTTACTCAAGGGATCAGCTTTATTAAGTGTTTATTATTATAAGGCTGTACATAAGCAGGACAGGGTTATTTAGTGTAGTTACTTGTGGTTAGGATGACGTGGCACGTCACAAATCGTGTTCAGTTTCGAAAGACACGTCTTTGCGCATAAAAAGGTTGGTTAGTCATCTCTGTGTGTGTGTGTGGGGATGGCTGGTTTAAACAGCCTCACCTGGCCGAGTCTGATTGGACTCTGGGGCTGGGTGAGGCTGCACACCTGTTGCTCATTGAGTAATCAGCGTGCACAGGGTAAACCAACCGTCAACACTCATGGAGAGATCTTCTGCATGGCAACGGTGAGCACCAGGCCAATGTATTATTATATGCCAAACATGCTATAAACCACATTTCTAACCCCACCACCCAATGTCCTTATCTAGAGGAGTCCAATAATAGTCACCTTGGTGGAGTGTGGCAGCCACATAGCTGGAGTGGAGCAATGGACCTTGCTACAGTCATTGACTGTGTGATACAGACCTGAATAATTACCGTCTGGAAAAATGAATGTTGTGGCCTGGATAAACCTCGTTGCAAACCCATGTCCACCCAACCAGCCATGATCGGTATATATTTTATGACGTGTGTATGTGTTTTTAAGTCGAGCCGTATTGAGCTGTATAATGACACAATGGGCACAGACGTGTGTGTGTGTGCTGTGTGTGTGTGTGACACACGTTGCTTGTTACCATATTCATGAGTCTAGACTCGTGTCTCATGTTGAATGTCATTTCACGATTCCTATCGCAGTGCATGTGAATACATTTGTGCTTGACAGTTTGTATCGTTAAATCTCGCCCAGACGCCCACTAGTAAATACAACGCTTGTCATAGCAGGCTTAACACAGGTGAGGCCTACAGCATTCATTTTGGTTCGGTGTGTGTTATGTTATGTGTGTCTAAGCACCAGCGCTGCTCAATGTGCACCTGTGTTTGTACTAAGATGGGTTGGGTAAAAAGGGTCCGTTCATTCATAGATAGCGTGCCAATGGAGAGGAGGAGTTCTGCTCTGTCCAATACCATCACCCTTTTCACCCATTCCCCCCCCCCTGATCCTTGTTAACCAGCCATTGGTTGATTCAAGGTGATGCCAGGATTACTGTGGCATGATGGGGGTTTGTTTCCTCTTTACCCCTGATCCTTAGCCCCCTCAGTTGTCATGGTAATTCGGGGCTCTTGAAAAAAAAAAAAACCCGGCTGGTATTCAGAAGCCTTGTGTGTAACACCTAGATGATGGATCTGAGGTTTGTGTGTGTGTGCGTGTGTGTGTGTGTGTGTGGCAGCCAAGAGATGGATTTGAATGTCTCTCTGTCTTTTTCTTGCTTTTGCTTTCACTCTTGCTCTCTCTATCTTTCTCTCTCATATAAAATTGTAAGAGGAAATGGAAAAATGCATTTGAACTGAGGAAAATGCATCTTATTCTATGCATAAAATCGTCATTATAATTTGCCTTCAAGGCCAGGGGATTAGCTAATTTGCTTGTGCTAAAAATCGCCCAGTCCGTTTAGAAAGGGGGGATTTGACTCCTTAAAAGAACAGTTGAAGCTGGAAGTTGAATTCATGTGTGTGTATGCAAGCTGGCACTTTTAAGCTATAGCTCGCTTCATGATTACATTATTTACGGCAGATATCAGATGGATGGCTTTCTTATGTCGAATGTGTGCTTATCTGTGATGCTCATGTTTTTTTTTTCTTTTTTTACATTTATGTCTTCTGTCCCTCTACCACCAGCCCCCCCCCCCTCACTGTTAATCAGGCCAGAGGAGGTTCAACAAGCCTGTTGCCATAGTGACCAAAAGAACAAATCATTGACCAATAATCAGTCCCGAGACAGTCCCCACTTACCCTCAAACTGAAGTGTTTGTGTGTGTGTCATTATGTGTGTATTATTGTCTAAATGTGTCTCTGTGTGTGTGTGTGTCATTATAGGTATGAGTGTCTGTGTCTGGTTGTGAGCCAGTGTGTCTCTGTGTGCTTGTGTTTTATGTGTTTTTGTGTGCTTGAGTGTGTGTGTGTGTGTGTGTGTTATTATATGTCTGATTGTCCAAATGTGTCTGTGTGTGAGTGAGTGTGTGAGCGTGTGTCTCTCTGTGCATGTGTTCTGTGTGTGTCTGTGTGCTTGAATGTGAGTGTTTGTGTGTTATTCCTTCAGCCCTCGTCTGATGTCTGTCTCCTCTTAACCTCGCCGCTCCTCCCTCTCCCGACTCTCCCTACATTAAATCAGGAGTCAGACATCGGGAGCGAACTCTACCCCACGGAACGCTGACAAGATGGCGGCCGTCACGCTGATGTTAACTTTTTCCCATGACCCTTTAGATCCCGATAGGGGGACAAGATTCAGTGTTGAAGTGGATTTAATGCATACATTTTTAATGAATGTTGATTAACTATATAATGTATGATCGTTTTTTATCTTTCGTGTGTGTGTGTGTGTGTGTGTGTGTGTGTGTGTGTGTGTGTGTGTGTGTGTGTGTGTGTGTGTGTGTGTGTGTGTGTGTGTGTGTGTGTGTGTGTGTGTGTGTGTGTGTGTGCGTAGAAAACATGTGAGAGAAACACAGAATTATTCATGGGGTAAAGTAAGAGGGAACGGTTATGTAACTAAAGCAAAAAAATCTTGCATACAGAAGTGACACAGAAAGCCTGTGTCTCCACTTTGCCTGAGGTCTCTCTCTCTCTCTCTCTCTCTGCAATTAGACCCTTTTCATTTTCTTTCCATGTGGAGGGTTGGCAGACATAGACTGAGATGTGGTTATCCTGGTACACCAAGGCCAGCTCAACGATGAAGTGGTCTCATCATGAGACGGTCTTCAAGAGACCTTTACTGGGCTGGTCGACAATGTTGCCCCAATTTGCCCCTTTTTAAAAATTGTGTATTAAGAAAATTATATTACAGTTGAGCGCACTCAGTACCAGGCTACTACCAATGCCCGACCAACATAACATACGTTAGAACCCTAATATCTCTCTCTCTCTCTCTCTCCCTCTCTCTCTCGCTCTCTCGCTCTCCCGCTCTCTCTCTCCCTCCCCCTCTCTTGCCTCTCTGCTCTCTTTCTCGTACTCTCCTCTCTCTCTCCCTCTGTCTCTCTCTCTCTCTCTCTCTCTCTCTCTCTCTCTCTCTCTCTCTCTCTCTCTCTCTCCCTCTCTCTCACTCCTCTCTCTCACTCCTCTTACTCCCCTCTCTCTCTCTCTCTCTCTCTCTCTCTCTCTCTCTCTCCCTCCCCCTCTCTTGCCTCTCTGCTCTCTTTCTCGTTCTCTCCTCTCTCTCTCCCTCTGTCTCTCTCTCTCTCTCTCTCTCCCTCTCTCTCCCTCTGTCTCTCTCTCTCTCTCTCTCTCTCCCTCTCCCTCTCTCTCTCTCTCTCTCTCTCTCTCTCTCTGTCTCTGTCTCTGTCTCTGTCTCTGTCTCTCTCTCTCTCTCTCTCTCTCTCTCTCCCTCTGTCTCTCTCCCTCCCTCTACGTCTACCACTGTCTCGACCCCCACTCCTTCCTGAGTGACAGGTGAAAATGAGATTGCGCACATGCACATCTAAGAGATGTGACTGAGGTGTGAATGCACAATACGTGTGGCACATTTAAACGTAACAGGGCTATTCTCTTTAAATCCCTCCATCTCATTCCACCTCAAGGACAAAGAAATCGTAAGAGACCTCCATCGCAGAGGAGATGAAAGCTAACCCCATCCCCTTACCCAGACCCGATAATAAGGGTGAACACTAGCTCAGTTTGGGTCTGCAGGCATGATGCCAGCGGCCATAATCAACATCATGAGCTACACCTTTGCCTGTCCCTACTCCAAGACACCTCTCTGATTAAAGGTCGTTAGAGTTTCTGCTTTAGGATTTTCTTTGGCCCATTCACTCGCACAAAGTGCCATGATGTCATGTTGAATAACTGTGATATTGGTGGATTGAAAAGTATGCAAAGATGACTCCAAAGATGGCTGAAATATTGGAGAGTTGTGGCTTAGTTACCATGGCTACTTATATGGGCAAAATGTGTTGTTTTTTGTACACACAGGGCCACGAGAGCACCAGTGGCAGTGGATCTGCTTTTCTTGATCCTTGATCCAATGCAACTCCTAAAGGATAAAATAAAGTAAAAAACAAAAACAAAAAGCTCCTTCTTTTCTTTAATAGGAAGTCCATCCCGGTCTGGTTTCCCCTTCCTGTCTGGGGAATGCTCTGGCCAGACTCACTTCCTGGTGGTGCTGGGGACTGTGGGAATCACAATCTGACGGGTCACCTGGCAACCTGGCTTGACTTTCTAGGTATGTTACGCAACCTTTGAACACAATGTGATATGTTATGTACCGTTAAATCAAGTGTTTTGTATAGGACTTAGAAAACAAAATGGAGCTATATTTTCTCACTCCAGTGACTTTTCCAACTACTTCTTCCAACTTCCATCTTTAATTCGATATCCTTATTGTGCGATTGGGACACTGTATACAGGCTTTGTGTGTATTTGTTTGTGTGTCCATGTCCTGTTTCTGTTTCTCATTCCCGGTCTCTCTCTCTCTCTCTCTCTGTCTCTGTCTCTGTCTCTGTCTCTCCCTCTCTCCATGTTGCCAATATCCAGAGCAATAATTAACAATAAGTGTCACCCCAGCCGACACACACACACACACACACACACACACACACACACACACACACACACGATAAGAGCATGCTGTTAGTAATATTCATCCATTTTGTTCCATGGCAGTTGCGTGCGTGTGTGTGTGTGCGTGCGTGTATGTGTGCGTGATCTTGTCTCTGCAGGGCTGTCTGGAGGGGGTGTGATGGTGTCTCTGGTAAAGGTCACAGGAGACACCACGACCGTATTTCTTCCCCTCCAGACAAAACGTCATCAACACGGCGACCATCGCGAGAAAATAAATTAACACCCAAACAAGATTAGTTCGAAATTCAAAAAACCACTATAAACCTACAGAGGGCAATGAGATGATTTAATAAGAACAATAACGGCACTAATGAGATCTAGCCAAGCGT
>NC_082398.1:4524216-4536716 GCF_031168955.1 Gadus macrocephalus | reverse complement strand
TAGGACGTACATTACCTTGTTTGGGGGTTTATTTTCTCGTAAATTGAGAGAAAGACTTGAAAGGCTCCTGAAAAAGGGAGGCAGACAGATGAAAAAGGGAGGGAGAGAGGAGGTGACCACCGGAGATTAAGTAAGGGAGTGTGTGAAACCAGAGAGGGACACAGCCAGGGTTTCTGAGGGAACACTGATTTGATGGCTTTTTTTATTTTTTAAAACCTTTTCAATAATCTCTCTTCACTGCGCTTGTTTTGTCTTCGGTTTCGCATCTCCTTGCTTTGATCGCACACGACTAAGGACACACACACTATGCGTGAATTAGTTGTATCATAGCGGCCATGTCGGGGTCAGTGAACACATAGTAACAACACCGTAGGGGCCGTGTGTTTCATGACTGGTCGGGTGGAAAGGAATCTCAACAACGGTCAGCCCAATCATCCGTAGAGAGGGGGGGGTGTGTGTGTGTGTGTGTGTGTGTGTGTGTGTGTGTGTGTGTGTGTGTGTGTGTGTGTGTGTGTGTGTGTGTGTGTGTGTGTGTGTGTGTGTGTGTGTGTGTGTGTGTGTGTGTGTGTGTGTGTGTGTGTGTGTGTCAGAGGGCATATTGAGTCAAGTAGAGCTCCTCTTTTGGGAATACCAGCTTTCCGAAAGGTCAGAGTTGACACGCACACACACGGACGACCATGCACACACAAGAAGGATATTGGCGATCCTAATAACATTGTCTCAAGAGGAAATTAATTAACGTCAGCCATTTCTGACACACTTCACTGAGACATGATACTAAACCTCAATCCATCTACACCAACCTAGATATAATTTGGCACTTGTGCGCTTGTGGGTGGGTGACGGTGTGTGTGTATATGTGTGTGTATATGGCTGTGTCAGTGCGAAGGACCCCTGCTGGTTAGCTGTGGGGTCAACCATAAGCCCCAGACTCGTGGGTATAAGCAGATTTATCATGGTGTCGTCCAGTCTCATGTTTTGAACAAGTTCTATAACTGCTGATTTAATCCCATTGTTTTGGGCTGACGGGGACTTAAACTGTCTAGTATTTCTGATGTCTGTATGTCTGTCTAGACAGATGATATCTTCTACAATATGGCTACGGGTAGATACCTAAACTGGCTTAATTCTGCTGTCTTCACCCTCTGCTTAAAGATTGTATTTGGTGCCAAGTACCAACACACACTTTTCACACACTCTCCAACGCGGTCGTCAACGGTTGTGATGACGACATTAAAGAGGATGGAAAAGATTTTTGTTTTGACCACAATCATTCACTTAATTTGATTGAACCACTCTCACTCCAGCCAACAAATGACTCACTTTGAGCATAGTACTCCAATATACTGTGTGTGTGATTGTATTTTTCCATGCCTGTTTGTGTGTCAACTGGAAAGCAGTTACAATGTGGCCGGCAGTGAACCAATCATAGCTGATACCGACACCAGTGATTAACCTTATATATTGACCAATCGGAGGCTGCAAATCGATATCCCGATAGGTCATTGACTGCGCCTGCTGTTTCTACGGTTGAGTCCTAACTGATTTGTTCAGTTGGGCTGACAGCTTAATTATAGCTTGAGTGTGCGAGAGGCTAATATTTGAATAGGTTTTAGAAGGGAAAACTGGCGCAGGTGGATGGCTTAGAGAGGCTCAGACACAGGAGGTTGGTAGGAGAGCTGCTATTGTGGATTTTAAATAATAACTATGTTTCTGCTTGGTAGATCATTGATGAGACTTTGAGAGATGAGCGGAAAAGTACCACAGTGGTGAATAATCCTATTGTGGATATAGTTTTATTTATCCAATGCAAAGTTAAACACAGGGTAGATCTGGGTAATGAAAGAAAACAATATGCACACAATAAGAGTAAGAAATACAGAATATTACTATTTTATTATTACTGTTACTTCTACTGAATACTTGCTTATACATTGAAATACCTTGTTTTATTCTTTTAGCTCCCTTTAAATAAAAAAAATGGAACCTGACAATGAACATATTAAATTAAAGCAGCAAAGAAGGGAGAATCATAGAATAAATACAACCTAACTGCAGGCTTGTGTTGTGTCCTATGTTCCTTCTGGTTCTAGTGTCTAGTGGTTTGCAACAGGAAGGCGGTACTGATACTAACTCATACATTTGATGGAGTTCACAAATTGGTAAACACATGTTGCACAGATGAAGCTACAACATAGGTCCGACACACTTCTAATATTCTCTCTTTCTCTTTCTTTATCTCAGGATGGTGCTGATTCATGGACGGGAGCCATCCAGGATCATTTCAGGTCGGCGTTTGATTTTATTTGTTTCTCGTTCTCGTACTGCAGGAAAAATAATGCAAAGGTCAGGTTTGGCAGGTGGAGCTAACGAGGCAGTGGGGGGGTCAGGGGGGGGGCAGGGAATTGGGGAGAGACCTTTAGAAACCTTCTTATTTTGGATCCTTCGAGCAGGGATTTTAAACTCTTTTGGCACTTCATCTAAAGGGCAAACTTGCCAGGGGAGGAAAATGAAAAAGACGAACGATAGGATCAGAAAGTGCAAAGTGCAAAACATGAATCATATTTTGCATTGTGTGCAATTTCAAACGTTGAAATGAATCACGAAATTATATTTTGAACGGATCGTCTATTATTATAATATCCAACAATTTGAATAATCCACACAGTTAGTCAGACACACACAGAGCTCCTTAACCTATTTTCTAACTGGCATGAATCAACGCAAGCCTCGTTAATTCAGAGTCAACAACTCATTAGTATGCAGTGTGGAAATAGAAGGGTGTGCTTGTTGTGTTGTTCAATCCTAGTCTGAATCCTCTCTCAGTAATCGGACAGATTATTGCACCCATAATCCGTCCTTTGCACACGTGCACACATCTTGCACTCGTACACACAGTCAAAATAAAGTGTCATTAATAACCACGATGGATTTTGAATCCGTCGAGTGCTTAGCCACAGGGGATATGCACTCAATAATGGCACACGCAAAACTACAGTAGCTACGGATTAGTCTCGGTAATCACATATTTACAGGTTCAGAAATACATTTCTGATGCGGGCACCCATTGATATCGGTTTGCTCTAAATTATAGAGTGACGTGTGCTGATTGTTTTGCCAGTGACATTTTTGCTTTCAAACAATCAAATGTGCTTTTTTTTTTTTTTTTCAGCCAATCACATACAGAATGTACGCACGCACGCACGCATATTACCACGGCAGCTCTCCGTGATGACTTCCTATTTAATCTGTAGCTGTGTCCAATGAGGAGACAGATTGTAATTTACACACATATCCCCCCCCCCCCCACCCACCCAACAGCCCCCCACACAACCAGCATGTTTGAAGTATATCTGTCAGCTGATATGGCCCATATATATACTGTATACACTCTGTAATGACATGTAATCTCCAATTACACTGACAGAAGCACATATTAATCCCTAGATGGGGGTCAGCCAGACAGGCTTTATGTAAACGTCAGAGGAAGCGTCCAGGGTGGGGATACAGTTAAAGATTCAACGCAGTGACCTCACTGTTTCTGCAGGGATTGTAGATTACAGTTTGCGACAAAACGTATGCTGTTTGAGTGTGAGGATTATGGTACACACGCACGCACACACACACACACACACACACACACACACACACACACACACACACACACACACACACACACACACACACACACACACACACACACACACACACACACACACACACATACACACACACACACACACACACACGGCAATAGCTTAAACAATCGGCTGACAGCTGAGTGAGATGGTCTTCATTCACCCCGAGGGAGGCAGGCCTGTCAGCAGGTCTGCAGTGTGAATCCCATTCTTTCCTAAACCCATGTCCATGCCTTGTGTACAGTTATGCCCTCTTCTTATTTATGCTGATTTTGAACATCTGTGCAATGTCGCATTGAAATGGATGCTAGCTGGCAGCGAGTGTGATGGCAATTAGAGACTTTGAGTGTATTCCAATATGTAACAATGTTGGATGCCACAAGTCACCAAGGATGCTTTTACTGTGTTCCTCAAAACCAAGGACCCATGGTGGCGATGATACAAACTAATTTATTGTAGAGGTTGAGTGTAATGATATCGAGCAGAAGGTGTAGCATGCAGGAGATCTGCCTGAGGCCCCGTTTACACAAAGGGAAAACGCAGGTATTTACACGCGGTTTGGCCTCTCATTTACACGAAAACGCTGTTTTTCTCACAGAAAACGATCATTTTTAAAAACTCCGGCCAAAGTGGAGATTTCTGAAAACGCCAGTTATGTGTTGTCGTGTCAATGGGTAGAAACAGGGTTTTAGGTTCTGTAGCGTCACATTATGCGCCAGGAAATGCCTAACATCATATGAGCGCCCTATGTTTACAGTTTGTTTGTTACAGGAAGACGCTCGTGGTATTCGTTGTTGTTGATTCTGAGGATTCTGATTGGCTTGCATGGCTTTATCCTTCTCCCTACACTGCCGCCCATAGGTTTGGCATAGTAATAATGGCGCTCGACGGCGTATTTATGCATTTTGATGTAAACGACAACATTTTTGAAAACTATGTTGCGTGCACAATGTTACTTTTGAAAACAGAGGGGGGGAAATATTTGTTTCTATAAATACCCTGTTACGTATAAACGTGGCCTGAGTGTGTGTGTGGTGATGGCTGGTTGAACCTGTGCACATTGATTACTCAATGAGCAACAGGTGTGCAGCCTCACCCAGCCCCAGAGTCCAATCAGACAGACTCAGGCCAGGTGATGCTGCTTCAACCAGCCGTCAACCACACACACACACACACCGCACAAAGATTTCTTTGTATGCATATACAAGTTTACTTTACATACATGAGAGAGAGAGAGAGACTTATAAACCCCACACATCCTTATAGTCTTGTTTGTGATTTCACCAGCTCTTGATTTCAGACAGACCAGATGGAGAGAGAGAGAGACACACACACACACCCAAAGACACACACACACCCAAAGACAAACACACACCCAAAGACAACCACACACACACCCAAAGACAACCACACACACACCCAAAGACACACACACACACACACACCCAAAGACACACACACACACACACACACACACACACACACACACACACACACACACACCCAAAGACAAACACACACACACACACACACACACACACACACACACACACACACACACACTCGCGGCTCCCCTAGCCCTCCCGATAACCCTCCGGGGAGGTCTAAGTATAGCGACACGGCCAACGCATCAGTGTTTACGCTGCACTTTAACCGCGGAAATAAGTCAACAGCTATTGGCTAATTGGCCACTGCTGGGCCCAACAACGGTCGTTTTTATGGCCCTTTCTATACGCCTTTATGGACCGGACGGTATAGAGGGTCCGCATGCGAGGCGCACTGCGCCAGCGACTCCGTGGGCAGCATGCTCGCGGGTTCAGCCGCCACTGAGCCTTCCAGGGATTTACTCTCATTCTGAAAGGGAGAAATGGTGGTTGGCGTTTCTGTCACCGGTAGATAGGGCTAGAGCTGATTTATTCAGCTGCTGTGGGTTTCGGAGGCAGGCTGCCATGTGTGTGTGTGTGTGTGTGTGTCTTTGGGTGTGTGTGTGTGTCTTTGGGTGTGTGTGTGTGTGTGTGTGTGTGTATGGCTAGCTGAAGCATGGAGGTGCTCTATTCAGTTCCCCGCCACCCTCCCTGTGCATGACACGGAGCCATCTTGGCTCCGCGGCGCGGGGCCTGGAGTGGATCCAGGATGTCAGATGGCTCGGTCTGCAGGCTTTGGCTGGGAAGTCTTCCTGGGCAAACGCATATTAACACACACAAGTGGGGGATGCACGGATGCTGTAGGCGGTGGGTTTGTTCTTTTTTTTTAATGAATGTTTCCTTCACCCCTCCATCCCTCCTCTCTTCCTCTCTTCTTCGCTTTTATTTTGGTTGGTTTATATTTAAATTCCTTTACGTTGTTTATCTCGTCATACTCTTATTGTGTAGTATAGTTTTAACATACTGCTACATAGATGACCCATGACTTGTCTTAAGAATGAAATAGTCTAAAGAACTATCCTGTGATTTACTGTGCGTGCGATGAATAAATCGGTGGAATCTTCCTCCCGTCTCTCGCTTGTTGCCCCCACATTGAGTCACGGTCACCCCGCTCTCTCTCTCTCGCTCTCGCTCTTGCTCTCTCTCGCTCTCGCTCTCGCTCTTTCTCTTTCTCTCTCTCTCTCTCTCTCTCTCTGTCTCCTTCCTCTTTCCTTAGAGGGTGCAAATAATTGTACCGCTGCCATCTGTGAAGTTTCAAATGCAAAACACATTCTGGATTCTCCCCAGCAGCTGGACAGGCTGCGAGGTGCTAAGGCCAATATGGAAGTCAAACATCTTCGGCATTTGTATTAAATTATATATAAAAATAAAATGTGACAGTTCAGTCATCACTGACCTTTTAGAACCCTCATCCTGCCAGGGAACGTGGTGGTATTGACGCTTGTGAATGTAATTGCTGTTAAGCTGTTTTCTTTCAATGTATTTTTTTCGGATAAAGTGTCGGATTAAATGTCAAACCTACACACAATTATACGCCCACACACGCACACAAAACACACCTTCACTTTCTCTGCCTCTCCATCGTCATTATCAAAACCACAATATACATTGTGGGTATAGTATATGTATACAGTAAGAATATACAGTGTATATACATACAGTATACAGTATTTATATACATATTAATATCCTGTACTATATATACCCTATACTGTACTACATGTACGTAACCCATTCATGTTCCTCCCGGCACATCCCGATGTAAACACAACGTGGTTGCCGTGGCAACAGCGAAAGGCCACACGAGCGGATGGGTTAAGAGCACAAAGGCCTTGAGAGGGAGAGGGAGAGGGAGAGGGAGGGAGGGAGAGGGAAAGGGAGAGGGAGGGAGGGAGAGGGAGAGGGAGAGAAGTTCCTTCTTATAAACCCCACGCACAACAGATCTCCAGAGAGCAATAGAAAATATATATGTGTGTGTGCTGTGTGTGGGGTTTGGGTGGGGGTGGAGGGGAGGGGGTGGGGAGGGGGGGGGGTTGCATTGAAATGTCAAAAATGCATTCGGTGCAGCAGCAAGTGCCTACATTTCCATGCTGGAACCTTCCCAGACCTGAGGTTGATGGGGGGGGGGGGGGGGGGTTTGTGTATAGCGAGATTTGCGCCCCGACGCGGCAGCACTGCGCAGCACCCTATATTTAGTTTAGATGATCACAGCCCACACCACAACGCATACACATCACCTCTGTTTAGTGTGTTTCATCCACGCTGAAGGATTCATAGGTCAGGGGGGTTAGGATGAAACGTCTTATTTTTCCAGTGAGTGGTGTTAAAACATGATTACTTTCTGAACACGCATTCATACTGAAGCACCCGCCCCCCCGTATACCCATCGCTTCAACCACTTCAGAAGGTATTGCGTGGCGGTGAGCAGAACCAGCCTCTAACCCCCTATTTACAGTGGCAGGCGAGTGCATGGAATAGGTAGAATAACAACTCGCTCATCTCGCCGGCTTGTAGCGCAACACAGCTCGCCTCGGTTCGTTTGCAGAACCCGGGTTGTGTAAGGGGTGAATGATCTTGGAGTGCGCCACGCCTGCGGGTAGAATGATAAAATGTGAAGAGCTTTGTATTCCACAAAGTTACAACAAATGGCGCAATCAAATGGTTGTTTAAGTGTTATTTCCTGTTCTTTTATGTTCTGTTCTGCTCTATTCAGTTCTGCTCTTTTCTTTTGAATGATAAAATGTGAAGAGCTTTGTATTCCACAAAGTTAAAACAAATGGTGCAATCAAATGGATGTTCAAGTGTTATTGCCTGTTCTTTTATGTTCTGTTCTATTCTGTTCTGCTCTTTTCTGTCTTATTCTGTTCCGCGCTGTTCTTTGTTCTGTTCCATTGTGTTCTGTAAAACCAGCCTCGCTTGTATGTAGAGGGGAGTGTGAATATAGTTGTTGTGGTTGATAATTGTGTCTTGTTCCTTCAATCCATCATTTCGTTGTTGTGCTTCTCGCTCCAATTTCTAGACCATCGTCTGGCCGATGAAGCCAAGATAATCAGACAGTGTGAATTAGAAAAGAGAGAGAGAAAGTGAGAGAGGGAAAAAATGAATGAATACCAGGTTCATTAAAACAGAAGGTTAATCTTTGCGTGGTCATTTCGCATTGAACATATCATGTCCTCCACGACAAGTACGACGTTGGCTCCTTTGTTGCCAGGGATTGTGCCTGAAAAAAGAAATGCTAATGTGTGGATTTTAATCTTGATCTGCATACTAAATGAAAATAATTAAAGTGAAGACTTGATTATTTAATTCATGAGTGAACCCTTGAAGTCCCTGATTAATCTAAGCAGCTGGTTGCTGTTGTTAGTCTGTTGATATACCAAAAATAAAAACTCTTATTAGAGAGAGAGAGAGAGGGGGGGAGGGAGAGGGAGGGAGAGAGGGAGGGAGGGAAGGGGAGGGAGGGAGAGAGGGGCACCTCAGGGCAATACTGGGGAACCGTATTCAATTAGCCTGCCTATTAAAACGTGCGTGTGAGCGTGCGTGTGCGTGTGTGTGCGTGTGCTTTCGCGAGTGTGGAGACAAGCAAGTATTATGCAAATATAAATACACCAATTAAATCTCACCAGGCCATGTCGCGGCGGGGGAGTCGAGTGTGTGTGTGTGTGTGTGTGTGTGTGTAAGGTATATTTGCATTTAGTGTTTGTATGTCGTCTGTGTGTTTGTTATGTGTGTTTGTTTGTTCCCGGGTGATATGAACATGGAGCCTGAGCATCCATGATGCACCCATCTCCTCACCCTGCACCCTTGATCCAGCAGCACCACCACCCCCACCACCTCCACCCCCACCACCACCCCCACCACCACCCCCACCACCACCCCCACCACCACCCCCACACAACCACTTCCACATCCGCCACCATCTTTGTGCTTCTGGAGAATTTAAAGAGGGCTCAAAACACACACACGCACACACACACACACACACACACACACACACACACACACACACACACACACACACACACACACACACACACACACACACACACACAGGGGGGACTGCATAACGGGGGGAGAGATGGGAAAAGGGATGAGAAATGGGGGATCTCTGAGGATGAAAGAGCCTTTCAGAGAGCGAGAGAGAGCTATAGATTAAGTATACGAGAGAGAGAGGGCGGGAGCTATAGATCGAGTGTGTGTGAGAGAGAGAGAGGGGGAGAAACCACAGTTGGTTTCAGGGATGTTCTTGCCAAACCGTTGACATTGAGACGGTTACTCCTTAGCAGGTGAACTGCCTCATGTGATTCATTATCTTAGTGTTTATCATTCATTCAGTCACCAGGTGCGTGTGAACTGTGAACTGTGAACCTGATCTACTCATATGGAGGACTTTCATTTCATTTCATTTTCATTTCATTTATTTAAAGGACTGTGCACATTGATCAACATTTCTGTAAATGCGCCAGTGTTGGTCAGCAGGCTAATTTTCAACTGTAGTCGACTTTGACTTTTAGTGACTACGGCGGCAATTGCGTTTTTTACTTTTCGTTTGATTCTACTGTTCTACTGTACATTCATTCATCATCAATTGATCCAGCCATACACTCTTCCCTTCGTTTATTCAGTAATTCATGAATTACCGGTATCACTCAATGATGTAGCAATGTTCACCTCACCCATCCATTCATTTGTTTATATATTAATTTACTCACTCACATGTTCACTCATCCAATCATTCATTCACTGATTCAGTTATTTTTTCTGCCACCGGGAGAAAATGGCATCCAACCATGAAGAGCCCTCAGAGTTGAATGGTAATCTCAGAGCCGGAGGGAGAGAGCGGACGTTTCTAGAAGAGGGGAGGAAACGGAAAAGGAGAGATGGGCCAGACACGGAGATAAATGGTGGTTGGGAATGGAGGAGGAGGAGGAGGAGGAGGAGAGGAGGAGGTTGACCAAAGGAAGACGAGAAAGAGAGGGAGTGAGATATGGAGTCATGCATGGAAACAAAAAATGTAAAGAGCCCCGATAAAAAATAGCTTCTTCTTGACTCCTTTACCAAGAGTTTTGGGGAGGAGAATGCAGAATGAGTCATCATAGATAAGCATTTCCGCACCCAGACTCCCTTCAGATTGAAATCACAGAAGACTGAATGACTTCTCGTCTGTCTTATCCCATGTAGCCTTGTTTGATACACCGATGGAGACGCGTCGATTTTGATTTAACTGTTGAAAATAAGTGATCTTCTCAATGTTTGAAATGCTGTTGTCCTTTCTCTCGCTCAGCAAAGGGAGAGGGGGCTGTGAAAGAATGACCAAACTACTACTAGTTACAAATCGATTTAGGTTTAACGGTGAGATAAAAGGTAGGCAAATAATATTCTTCTTCTGGGTATTTGACATGCTATTGTCCTGTCTCTGGCTCCAGGACAGGACAGGGCGAAGAGTGTACAATAGTGGACTAAGAGAGATAAAGGAGAGAGAGAGAGGGCTAGACTGGGGGCTGATGTAACGTCACTGGACAGTCGCTCGTGTTTTTTAAACTGTGTACTTCACTCAGATTCTCCTCGGTGGAGCGGAGCTGGTATTTAGTGCCTGCAGGTGGGAACGCCCGCTCCTCTGAATGTCAGCTTGATTTACCTCCGAGATACACACCTGTTCCTCCGACTATCTCCCGGGCGGGAAGAAAAAACACGTACTCCCTTTGGCGTTGTCACAAACGCAGAGTTTCCTCACAGCTTGGAGCGTGTGTGAAGGCGTGCTGTCACAGCAATGAAAAAGGAGTGTGCTAGATGGATGGCTGTGTTTCTTTGGAGAATGCATTGTGAATTGGTCATTGTTGGTTGGGTTTTCCCAAACTTTACACGCAGTTCAGCTTTTATGTGCCTGCTCTAAATCAAGATGACTGGAGCTGGAACATTACCTATAGACTACTGAGAAGAAGTGGGTGTAATTGTGTTGTATTGTGGCTGATACCCCCATGAAAAGACCAAGAGACCAGTGAACAGCAATCATCTCTCTGTCCGTCTGCTTGCCAGTCTGCCTCTCTGTCTTCCTGTCTGACTGACTGCCTGTTCACCCGTCTGTCTGTCAATTTGCCTCTCTGTCGTTCTGTCTACCTGTCTGACTGCCTGTATGTCTGCCTGTCTGTTTTCTTTTCTCTCACTTTCAATCCTCTTCCCTCCAAATCCTGTTTGCAAAACTTGAGTCATTTTTCTTCTATTAATTTAATTCTCCCTCACATCTCCTTGCCAGACCTCCAAATCCTCCTCCTCCTCCCTTCCCACTCCACCTCCTCCTCCACCTCCTCCTCCTCCTCCTCCACCTCCACCTCCTCCTCCACCTCCTCCTCCTCCTCCACCTCCACCTCCTCCTCCACCTCCTCCTCCTCCTCCTCCTCCTCCTCCTCCTCCCTTCCCACTCCACCTCCTCCTCCTCCTCCACCTCCTCCTCCTCCTCCTCCTCCTCCCTTCCCACTCCACCTCCTCCTCCACCTCCTCCTCCACCTCCTCCACCTCCTCTTCCTCCACCTCCTCCTCCACCTCCTCCTCCTCCACCTCCTCCTCCTCCCTTCCCACTCCACCTCCTCCACCTCCTCCTCCACCTCCTCCTCCTCCTCCACCTCCACCTCCTCCTCTTCCTCCACCTCCTCCTCCTCCTCCTCCTCCTCCTCCTCCTCCTCCTCCTCCTCCCGGTGCCTTGTGCCCTACTGTCACCTCACATCTTGTCTCTTTGGCTCTCCACCCTTCACCTCCTCCAACCCCCCTCGCCCCACAACCTCTCCCTTACCTTCCCTGGAGGCGAGCCATCGTCGCGGCAACCAGACGGCAGGCTGCTGGGCTGAGACACATGTCAGTCCCACTTCCCATCTCTCCATCCCTCCCCCTCTCTGCTCCTCCCTTCCATCCATCAATTCTCTTTCTTTCCCCGACCTCACTGTCTCCCCAACCCCTCTCTCGCCCCCCCCCCCCCCCCCCCCCCCCCCGCTTCCACTGTTTTCTGGGTTACTGTCTTCTTCTTTGGGGGTATAAACGCCAAATTCGCCGTCTTAACTTGTTTTGAAATGAGGAATGCATATTCATGGTAATATCACCCGGCCGTGATCGTGTGTTAATTGGTGTTTCCTGTATGCTCCCTGGCTCTCGCTCTCTCGCTCTCTCTCGCTCTCTCTCGCTCTCTCTCGCTCCCTCGCTCTCATGCTCTCTGGCTCTCTTTTTGGGGCCAACCTCTTCTTTTTTTATATTTTCCTACCCTTTGTCTGCCCATCCTTTTGTTTTGTTTCGAGAAAGCCACCTCTTCTGATACATTTTTGTACTGTTTAGTCGTTCAGCACACACTTTATTAAGTGCGACCTCATTAGAGAAGGTCGTTAGGGCTTCCCGCTCATGGAGGCCTACAGGTCGTGGACGTTGGGGATCGAACCCAGTTACCTTTCGACTG
>NC_082398.1:4372976-4524116 GCF_031168955.1 Gadus macrocephalus | reverse complement strand
GAATTGGGATGAGAGGAGGAGTTAAGGAGAAGGGCGGCGGCCAGTCCTCTCTCCCTCCATCTAATTGGACTCTTCGTCAGCCCTTTCACCTTTGTGAGGGGGTGGGGCCTGTATAGACCACTCCCCCTGATACCGATAGTTATAATGCTGGTAATGCTTGTGGTAGATGAAGGTGATAATGACATTGATATTAGTAATGACAATAACGTACTAGCAAATAACTTTTATTAAACAAGTTTAAAATGACATAGATGAAAAAAATATATTTAGCAGAAAAACTTAACGGAATAACTTAAGGCTAGTTTTTGTGAGTTTTTTTCTCTTTGTGAAACTTGTTTATTCTTGCTCTATGTAAACTGCTCCGGCATTGGGGTAGGGACTACCGATTGGTTGAAATAATCTCGGGAACAGCCAATCCCATGTTGTGACTTCCTCCACCTTGCTGTTGCCGGGCTGTTTTACGTCTTCCATAATCCTGTCTTTGTAAGTGATGCATTGGGAATGGAGTTATAGCGGGGCTTGTCTTGCATTTGGAAAATGGCTACCTGGTATCTGCACATCTGTTTTCAGTATTTCTCTCCTTTTTATATTTTTCATTTTTTGTGCTTGGGTGTATGTGTTTCTATGTATGTGTGTTTGTGTGTTCTGCTAGTACGAATGGTATATTTAGAAAATGTTACCACCCATAAGCACAATATGAACCATTTTGACACAGGTGTTACTCTTAACGTTAATTGGCTCTGGCGGCCATGTTGATTTACTGCACTCTGGGTTTATACTGCCGCCCTAGTGGGCTGAAATGGAATAGCGCCATTTCTAAACCAAACTCTTACCTCCGGTCAGACAGCACCTTTCCTAGTCAAACAGCAATACGCTGCCAAAGTGAACATTTTTATTATTCATCCATCGTTGCGGAGTGACACCGGAGGTCTACTTTTCTAACGCGCCTTCTGAAAAATGTAGTGCATGGTTATGATTTTGAGAGGCCAACTAAACTCTTTCAATGACCCCGACAGAACTCTGCACCAGCCCCGTTCACTCACTCTTCAAAATAAAAGCGTGCACTTGGAAGAAGTACCAAAGTATCTGGGAACACCTAAGAAAAACAAAACAAAAAAAGCGTTTTCTGAATGACTTGTGCCAATTGTTTTTGTTATTGAGAGTTCAGAGTTCCTTAAAGGTCCACACATTCATTTAATTATATTAATTAGGTTATGATTAAGATCCACTGTGCTCAGTTTTAACAGTTGAACTTTTTAGTTCATTTTTATTACGATTTAAATGCTCAAATATTATTATCAAATAATAATATCGTCAAACATTATAATTAATGTCAATAATATGACAAATTATAAATGTTCACCTCCAAATATGGGTACGACAGAACGTTGTCATTCTAAAGTGCCAGGTTTCTGTATTTTTCCGAGAGTGCTCCAAAGCTGACCAGTATGTGAACCAGTTAGCTTGCCCACTGGCCATAACAATAAGCCTTTAGCGCAGCTGGACAATATTTTTACTTTTATATCTCACTAAAGCACAGAATTTACATTAGAAATGCTGTTCTGGGAATCCCCTGCTTTATTATTAGTTAGGGAAGAGGAGTCTCCCTCCTTCTAAGCTCAACACTGCCCTTGTAAACATGAATACGTTTATAGGACCACCCTGGTTTAACCAATGACGCGCTCGGATTACCCCTTCACGTTGTGTCTCAAACAGGACCTTTTCTGGTGCGTTCTCCGTGATATCTTTTAATCGATCACGTTTCCGTAATGGCTAACGAACGGTAGACTTCTTGGTGTGAAGTTTGAAATGTTTATGCTCAGGTGTTGGGTTGAGGTCAGGTTGTGGTGTGGTAAAGATCCTGGCTGGAGTAAACCTCTCCTGGCTGGCATTCATCATGGAAATAACAGCCATGAGAGGATTAGGCGTCCCAGTTTGAAACATGAGTCCTCCAATCAGGCATTGGTCCCTTTACCAAATAAGGAATAAGAGGTGGGGCATACAACTGTCCGAAATAAAGAGAGAAAGAGAAAGTGAAATCTTTTTTGGTGGGAAATGAGAAATTTTGTTGAGCTGGGCTGTGCGAATGTAATGCTCGTCCTTTTTATTTTGTTTTGCTTTAACCATGTTTCTTTTTTTTTACCCATGTCTCTTTTTAGGGAAATAATTAGGTTTTATCTCTGTGAAGTGTTAGTTTACTGTCCTAGTGTACTCTCAAGTTAGTTGAAATGTGTGATAGATTGTGTGTAACCTTTTTAGGCATTAGCTTAATAAGGGATAATAGCATAATATAAATAAATAACAATAAAAAAAATGTTTAAGAGAATACAATCAAACTTGTGTGGCTAATTTCTCTGTGTACTATGATAAAGAAAAACATTAAATATTAATAAAAAGCTGAAGATTTTTTCTGTCTCTGCATTTGGATTTTCAATGGTTGGGGCGTTTGGGGAACTCCCGAAAGACTTTGAGGAACTCCCGAAGGACTTTGGGGAACTCCCGAAAGAACTCCCCATTCATATCATAACTGATGATATGAATGGGGAGTTCATAACTGATATGAATGGGGAACCACCCATTCATATCATTTATATAAATACATATATACAGTGTTGGCCCGTAATAGCATATAATTGAATAACAACTAAATCATTCCATATAGTGTGTATTTTATTTTATGGCTATCTTTTCGTGCAGTGGCCTATTCTCTGGAATAACCATTTGATAATATAAATAAAACAATAAAATCATTCTTTTTAATTTGTGCTCTTCGGTTCAAACAAAGCATCTGACAGTGAAAAGCTAAATTTCCAAAATAAGAATGAAATCAAAATAAAATAAGGGCATTTTCTTTGTGCCAGCTGTTTTCTTTTCATGTCCCATAGTTAATACATTTCTTAAAATAATACAATAACCCAATGCAAGAAAAAGGTTGAAAATATTATACACATAACATAAACATACAATAAAACATATCTTGCATTGATTACTATGGCATTAGTCATCATCATTAGTCAGTCATCTAGTGATACTCTTCAAACCATTTGGTGGTTAGCGGTTTACATAACGTTTGATGTACTGCAGAAAGGAGAATTGAGGCACCAAGGTAAAGATATGTGTCAAGCCCATTGACTCAAGAATCTGGAGTTCTATCAGAGAGTCCAGACATTGGGTAGTGTTCGGCCTTTGCCCTAGTTGAACATCACTAAGCTGATCCCAAATTGAAGCTATCAAGTCTTCAATAATCATGGACAAGACTGGCAACTGCTTGACCTCTACCACCTTGTAATCGTCTCTGACTACCATAAGAGTACCTAAGGCCTTGATTGCATTTTTCTTGAACAGCTCCAATATCGAGAGTTTTTTCCTCATGTGCTTTTCAAATCTGGTGGCACTGGGTTTGGGGGTTCTGGTGGCTAGGTTTGAGAAGGTCAGCGTGGCTTCTATCTGTTTCTGGTAGAACTGAATGGACCTGTGAGCATCATCCAAATCAGCCAGTGCTTGATTCATGCAGCTTTCGTCCTGCGTTCGGTTTCTTTGGGATAAAAGCACCATTGCACGGTTGTACAGTGCAATGGCAGCCCAGGCACTATCTTCTTCTATGGCCCTGGTGTACATGACAATGCTTTCCTCAGGCTTGCCAGCCTCCCGCAGGTCATTGCCAAACCCTGTGTAATGGTGAAGGTTTGAAGAGGGTGAATGTCTCGATGCAACCTTTGCCCACGCCGCTTTCATGTCTGCTTCCATCCTGCTGGTCAAGTCTTGAATAGAGTTGTCCTTGTCGAAGTGCATGAGTAACCACAGACCCCAGGTTTCGTTCAGGGAGTCAACCGCCGACTTTGGCGGTTTGTTTGAATAGCTTTTGTAGAACTCATCCAAGATGACCAGATACCTTCCGAACAGATTATCTTTTTTATTCAGCTCCTCAATGTCATGCTCCACATAACGGGAGAGACTGTCCGCAGACACATCTCTGGCTTTTTAGCAGCAGTCAATCTTGAGGCATGGGTTTCAGGTGAAACCTGCGGAAACCCCTGAGAGATGGAACAACATGGTGCGCTTGTTGAGGGAAGATCGAGACAAACAACCAGCTGGGCACACCCAGGAGAACCTTGTCTAGCAGTGCGTCCGAATGCCTGTTGTTCGACATGCCCATTTGGGGTCAGAAAGGTCTGTACTGCAAACAAACCGCCAGCCTTGTTGACCTGCTCAGATATTGTAAGGTCAGTCCCACGACCTGCAAGGTTAGTGGCTATAATGACATCTCCAGCTTCAAGCTTCTTTTGAAAGATTGCTGAATTGTCGCAGTTGTTGTTAATGTATAGCTTTTTTTGGGAAATGTCATCACTGAGAGCATTGTAAACTGCCTTTGCTTTGTTGATTGTCTCACAGATTACTAACACAGCTCTTTCGGCTCGAAAAGGAGTAGGACTGATTTGCACTGTAACAACTTTGCAGACCTCCTTGAGCCACTCGTTGTCATCCTTGACTACCAAACCTTGAACCTCAAACAGTTTCCTCCGTTTGAACGAAGGTATGTCACAAGTCTTTACCCCGTTGTAGAGTCTCCGAAACACCGCTCTTTCTGATTGGTTACCGAGCGTTCCGGTGACTCCATATATCTGAGTACTGTACTTTTGAAATAAACAATAGTTTGACATGAAGTTTGTGATGACTGTCATGTTGCTTATTTTGGTCCAATTGTCCATTTCGAGGAACTGCTGAAGCCCATCTGACAATTCCATATAGCTCTCAACCACACCTGTGTACCTATAGTCAACAGGCACTACCCTCCCTTGCTCAACAATATAATCTTCGTCAATTGACAGTGTTTGGGCTATTAATGCATGATTTATCCATGACTTCACCAGCTGGGCAAGGAATCTAGGAAGTTGGCAAACGGTGGCGCCACCAGTCACTGCACATTTTTCGAACTGCATGAAACCTTTCACTGTTTCTTCTACTGCTCTTATCAGTGACTCTCCATCGTTATATATGTAACGACAGATGGCGCCTTTGATATACAGCAATGGCACCTGGAATCTTTCACTGTTGTCAACTGGTGATCTAGGGTTCAGCTCCTCAAGCGTTCATTTTGGCATCATTTTGTACATGCAGGGCAAACCGATGGGTTGAGTATTTCATCTCCACTGAATGAAAAAACATGACAATTTTCCTTAATTTTCGTTCCAAGAAGACTGGGAGAGATTTCAATGTCATGTACGGTACCTTGTAAAAGGATCCCTGCATCTTCTGCCATTTGAAGGACAGTAAACTTGTCGACACCCTCCCTCCGGTTGAGGTTTTCAAGCACAATGTCTTGGAAAAGGCATTCAGGACCCACTGTGGTTTGGGAGTTAATCCTATCGTATCGGTTCACGGTGTGCCATATTAATGCCAGGAGGCATTTGATATGCTGCAAAGCAGGCATTTCGCTACTCAAGTAAACCGTGTGGCAAGCCCTATCCAGCATTAAAGAGTCTGCTTCGTCAATGATTGCGCATTGGAATCGCCTTTCCCCGCGTATATGCATGCGCTGGAATTGCTGTCTCAGCACGTCCCCCGCAAACTGGTCAGTCGATCCATAAATCACCTGGCACTGGTAACACTTCTTTAAAGCCGCATCACCTCTGGATGTACTTGTGTTGCAATCGACACTGATTCCCATGTTTCCATAAAATGTCTTCCAATTAATATAGTCTCTCTCTGCCAGAACCCGGGAGCTGGACATGATGTCCACAGTCTCGCCCACGAAACGCAGCAAACATTGCCACGATGCAGGACTTTCCCTCGCCGGTGCCAACCTGAATCAACCAACCGGTTTCAGAGAGGGCCATCAGCACCCAGCTCACCATTTGAGTCAATCTGGGTATGTATCTTTTGGCTTTTTTCACTCCAAGACAGAGCTGGTACAATGTCCTTTTCAAGCCTTGAAGTTCAGACTCTCCATCGGTGGATTTAAGGCTGTCACAGACAGACACGATGGTATCTTTCACCTTAGATAGAAGGTCTTCATCCATGTGATTTAACTGTTGCTGTCGGATTTCTTCTAGAATCTCTGTGAGTTCTTTGTCTTTGTCCCTGCTTATGATGTCCAGGAGGGTTTCTTCAGGTTTAGTCAGATCCTTCACTAACTGTGTAGCCGTCTGTCCATCTGGAAATATCAAAGTCGGAGAGATGTAATGGATTTCTAAAGAATGCAAGACTTTTATCATCCGTGATAAATTGGTCGGCGACGATTCAAACCGCACTTGAAGAGCGCACAACAAATCATCGAGTTTTGCACGGCACCAGTTGCAATTTGTGCCCAGACTTTGGAGTCTTTCGGTAAGAAGCCTCTCGTCATTGTCCAGTTGATTCGAGGCCAACGCCTTTTGGAGCCGGCGATCTCTTTTGATGTTGGCAGCCATCTTACTCGCTACAGAGAGATAAGAAAGGTCAAAAAACACCACAATGCACCTAAAGCTGTGCCGCTCCATATTTAAACATTCCCAAATTATAATTCCTGTTGATATGATCTCTATGTAATAAATGTAATAGTCAGGTTTTTTTTAAATACAGAAACATGAAAAGGATTCAATAGCTCATTCATTCAGAGGTTAGTCTTTCCATATTTAATCAAATGTGTGTCTCCATCATTTTACTTTATATTTAAGTGTTTACTACGAATTTGGGACAATGAAAGACCCATAAGACAATAATAAACTAATAATTTAAACCCAACCCTAAGATAAAACATTGTGGTGTTTACAAATTAGTGATCAACGTGGTGGAGTCATAATTGCATGCAGCTATGAATATCGGAGTTAGGAATAACATTCAGATTACATATAGCATCTATTCCAACCAGTCGCGTCACTAGGCTGTTTTATCCGGGGCTAAAGCCCCGGATATTATTTAATTAGCCCAGATTATAATTTAAAATAAATAAATAAGTAATAATAATAATATATTTTTCTATATTTATTGTAATATTTACTGGTAACTATGGAATGCATTAATTAAATCCAGTCTAGAAGTGATGAAATGATTATAGTCACTAATGGTAGTTAGTTGTTCAGAAAGAAACATGGGGATTCCAGGGACATCTCAAAATAAAGTAGCCTAGTCCTTCTAGATAGTCCTTCTGGCAACAGTTTAAAAACATAATCAGACTGTTTACCAGCTCAAGTGAATTAACCTATTCTTTCCCCAGTCAGATCCATATATATATATATATATATATATATATAAATATGTAAGGTCTGTCTCACTTGTATTTTTTTCTCTGGGGTAAGCCCCTGATTCCTATTTGAAAAATTTGGTTGCGTGCGGTGTACTTACATGGTGCGAGACGTGGATAAAATTAAAGTGAAACAGACCTGTTCACTCTATATGAGCTCCAGCTGGAAGGGGTGGGGTCTGCGATTCTGTTGCCATTTCTTGTAAATGCAGCCAGTTTATTTATTCTGATGTTCATAGTGTTTTCTTCTGGCCATCTGAGATTGATAGTTCGCTTTCGCTTTCGCTTCCTTTGTGAATGCCTTGTAGTTTTCCAACAGAACATTACTGTAAAAAATTGTGTGCATTGTTTAAACAAAAAAAGGCTTCATAATAATAGTTTCTTAATATATATATTTGTTTATGTTTGTAGAATAATTAAATATAAAATGTTATGTTTTTAGTATGTTTTATGAGGGATTTTATTACTTATTGTGTGTGTGTGTGTGTGTGTGTGTGTGTGTGTGTGTGTGTGTGTGTGTGTGTGTGTGTGTGTGTGTGTGTGTGTGTGTGTGTGTGTGTGTGTGTGTGTGTGTGTGTATAGTGGGTGGTCGTGTAGTTATGTCTTAATGGAGCGGCTCCGTCCAGTCTGCGACACTCATTAGCTCTGCTGGGGGCTCCCCTCTGAGCGTGTTGTCCTAGAATGAGGGGTGTGTTTCAGCTGTGTCATTTGCAGCATATCGGTGGGGGTCCCACTGTTTATGGATTTTGGTTTTTGGTTTATGGTTGAGCTGGCCAGAGGGTCTTAACAAGAGTAGCGTTTACATAATGTGGGCTGTCTCAGTGTGTCGATGGGCTAGTGACAGCCTAAGCTGATTTACTGCTGCAGCGACCGGGCGTGGGCTGATATAAACCCTTAGGGTAACACAGGTTGGGTACTAGCATTTGTTTCCAGCCACAAACAGCGAAAACACCAATCCAACAAGATGCTGATCAGCGGTCAGTATCAACTAAAACTTTATATTTTAGATTTATCAGGACTACGACAATGCGTAACTGGTTTATATTTGTATGATGAGAAGTCAGTTATCTGGTATTCCGAGGGACACCGCAGGGAATGTGATCCATCAGCCTGATCCACCCTATCCCTCTGAGAAGTGGACATTCCCACTATGCTCTGTAAGTCCAAGCAACGCCTCTGATGGTGTGTGTGTGTGTGTGTGTGTGTGTGTGTGTGTGTGTGTGTGTGTGTGTGTGTGTGTGTGTGTGTGTGTGTGTGTGTTGTACACACTTGAAATCTTCGCACTCCATGTTGGCGTAGTCAAATTCTGGTTCATCAGCATGCAACACAACACACACCCGCCCACACCCACGATAACAAGCTATTAACAGTGACTCAATACAGGTACATGTAATTAATAAGTAGGCAGGAGTTAGAGAGTGAATACGGAAACATGTAATCAATGAGCGGGTAGGGATTAGACATTGAATAGACAGTGAATAATAACACATAGGCTTATTACTTATTGTAGTGTATTGTATTTTTTGTAACATTAATTGATTCAGACAGTCTCAATGCGTTTATTTACCTCTTTTGATAGACAGACCTAACAGCCACATGAATAAAAAACAACACAATGACATACAAACAAATGAAATTAATATATACAATGAAATAGGCATGACACTAAGATTATACAACAACCGGAAAACACCCTTTGTGGCAAAAATAGCACAATGTCCTGCATTGCTCTGCATCACGGCTTTGATTTAGGTTTCAACCTTGCCAGAGAAACCTTCTCCCGCTGGCGGAGTTGGCCTTGGTGGATCCAGGATGTGGGCCTGTGTTACCTCCAGCGTCGTCCTGTGGCACAGCAGGGAGAGCTCTTGGTCATGACACAGATTGGCCATGTCATCCTCTGTTTCACATTTCCTGGACCAGGTTTGGTAGTTGTGGTGGGCTGTGGTTGACAAAGGCCCAATCCCATTTCTACCCCTTACCCCTTCAAAACAAGGGGGAGGGGTAAGGGGAAGGGGTAGAAATGGGATTGGGCCTTACTCTTTGACGTCCTATAATCTTTATCCTTTGTTTGAAATGAATAAACTGGACAATGAGCGCACTGGGAGGGGTCGCATGTGGCTCAGGAGGTCGAGCGGGTGGGCTGGTATCCGGAAGGTCGCTAGTTCGAAACCCCGGCTCCTTCTTGCGTGAGTGTCAAAGTGTCCCTGAGCGAGACACCTCGCCCTAACTGCCCCCGACGAGCTGGCAGTCGCCTTGCATGGTGTACCCCTCGTGGTCATGAATGGGCGCATGTTGGGCAATATTGTAAAAGCGCTGTGAGTGGCCGCTGGTTCGAATAGCGCTGCATAAATGTCGTCCATTTACTGAGAAAAGGGCAGGAATGGGCAGGAGGAAACAGAGACAACGCAGGGCCACACCTGGGCAGCTCGCAGGTTCCTCTTCCCCTATGACATGGATTCCAGAGATATTTATCAGGATTTTTTTTTTGCAGCAGGAACAAGTGATAAAACCCACGGACACAGACACAGCCTTCTTATAGTGACGTCCGGCTCCCCGTCCACATCCCCCGCTGCCCGGCCCCGGTTTCACCCCCCCCCTTCTGGTGGACCACAGAGAACGTTCTGGTTCCAGGACAGCGACGGACCCCCACCAGTGCAGACCGCCCAGGTGGTTGTGAGTATTGCTGCCGAATGTGGTCGCGGAGATGGGAGAGTTTCAGGTCTTTCTGTTGGGATTCTGTCTGCTTTGTGTGGTTTGAGATGCATAGGATGCATGATTGGATGGTGAACGTGTGGTCTGTTTTGAGCTGTGGATGTTTTGCTGACAAGTTGCTCTCCTGGGGAGAATACATCGATTAGAGTGACTGAATGATTAAATCCCTGACGGACTGACGGACCAAATCATGTGCTTCAGTTAAGTTCAGTGTAGTCCTCATTCCAGATTGACTGCACCCTTTTCAGTGTTGGCAGGGTTACAAAGAAATTACTTTATTTTGGAGTATGAGGTTCATTTGGTGTTTTCGACTATAAAAGGTCACATTCTTCTTCAAAATAAAAGTTGTCGTATTTAAAAGTTGTATTTAAATGGGCAATTGCAGACACTTATTTATCATTTCATACAAACAACCGTGCAATCATAACTGTATTATATTCTATGTGAATAAATACTTAAAATGAGCATGGCCGTGCAACTATCAATGCTCAATTTCTGTATTCCTTCCTGTGGCAATGAAAACAATGTGCTTTCCCATATAATAATACTACCACTCATACTATGTAGTAATATTACTGATCAATTTTATCAGACTGGACTCTGCTTTGGTTAGGTGAGACTTTACTTTGAAGGACCCCTTCAGGAAGTCAAGTCGTCTTAACTGTGTTCACACTGCAATGTTGTGATCATGTCAGCTCATAAATACAGTCGTGGTCCATTTTTAATTTAAAAATAATAAAATAATATGAATATGCGTTGAAAGGCCGTGTTGGTAAGCCAAAGGTCTCCCATCAAACGTCATCACGGGGCCGCATACCAGCCGATCGGAGGGAGCAGGCGCGACCGGTTGGGCTGCATGGTGAAGCCTTGAAAGATCTGAGGGAGGGCTGAACAAGATAAACAGTCCCACGAAGTGAACCCTTGCCAATCACCAATCACTGTCGATCACTGCTTTGCATCTGAGACGCGGGGAAGTCTGGCTTTAGATCGCTCTGAATGAAGACGAGTATTGGACGGGAGACGCAATCATGGTCAGTACGCTTTGAGGGTATTCTGGATGTTCGTCTGGAACTGAACGTGGACACGTGTGTGTGCGTGTGTGTAAGCTTAGTATGTGTGTGTGTGTTTGTAGACCTGCTGTGTGAGTGTGTAGGCCTGCAATCAGAGTGTGTAGGCCTACTGCTAGAAACGTTTTGGATGGATAGAGACGTGAGCGATGGTTTGCTTGTGTCGTTTTTTTGTGCTGGAGGCAGTTCGATGTGTTGATTGCTTTATATTAATTGTCTTCCCCCCCCCCCCCCCCCCCCTAATTATATCTGGAGAACAAGGAAGCAGTCACCCTCACACGGTTCACGGATCGGACCAAAATATCTCATGCAGTTAGGCGAACGGTGAGAATTATGCACACACACACACACACACACACACACACACACACACACACACACACACACACACACACACACGAAATTGTTAATTAAAAATCTATATATATATTGCTGGGTTGGCCTTAAATTGGACAGCCCAAAACATTGTGTCGTAACTCTCTCATTGAAATTTAGCGCTGTGTTTTGATTGTCAAAACATATTGTGCAGGCCATGCCAATAGATTCCATGTGACACACCTGTCCCAAATAGATGACTAACCATGTAGATGACTAGGCACAATGCGGGTAACTTATCCAAATATGGATATGTAAGCTGATAAACACAAAGCTGTCATATTATTTATAATGAAATTTCTTAGTCTAAGTTGGATTCTGTTTTGTACTGTTTTACTCAAGTGTGTGTGTGTGTGTGTGTGTGTGTGTGTGTGTGTGTGTCCCTGCGTGTGTGTGTGTGTGTGTGTGTGTGTGTACAGGGTAGCATCAGGCTACATGGGATGCTATCACGGGCCTCCGTGAAGGTGAGTTACCTACCGTTCCTTCTCCGAGCGTTGCATGCTGCTGGCAGAGCTGAACCCCTTCCTCCCTCCTCTACCACCTCTTTCTCTGGAGACCTAACGGTGCATAAGTGATGGTCCGAGCAACGTTTATCGTGTGATGACCCCTACTCCCTCCGTGTCGTGTCTTCAGGGGCCCAGTGGCCAAAAGCCCCCCACGGCGGGTCTTCAGGCGGCCTCTTCCTCTCTTCCTCCAACGGCGCTCCAGGCATCCCCTGGGGAGGCCTCCGCTACGCCTCCCGACGCCTCCCTGACCCAGCCTCCCCTGAGCTCGACCTCTGACCTGGGGCGATTCCAGAGCCCGTCCGATCTCTCCAGCCTGGATCAATCATCCGCCCGGCCCCTGTCGTCACAGAAGGCGGCGGCGGCGGCGGTTGGGAGCGTGTCGTCGATGAACCAGGCGTTCTCTGCCCCGACGTGGTCGCCCCAGCTCACAGAGCCGTCCGGCGGGTACGACGCGTCCCCCGCCCCCGCGGCGGGAGGCGGGCTCAGCCGCTCTGTGGCGGAAGGCGTCGGGTCCGTTGTCAAAAAGGCGGACATGTTCCCGTGGTTCCCCTTTGACGAGAACACCCTCGATCCGTTCAGAACCCCGCCGGGCAGCCGAGAGGTCCGGGCTCCTGAGCGCGCGGGCCCCTCCCTCTTCTCTCCGGAGCAGCAGGAGAACATCTTCCAATCCCGGCCCAAGGAAGGAGACAAACTATTCCAGACCCCTCTCCCGGAGAAGGAGACCGGTTTGTTCCAGACCCCGCTCCCGAACGGAGCCCTCGTCCACAGAGACCCCTTCTCCGCGGACAACGACCTGTTCAGTTTCTCAGATCACCCGCCGAGTGGGGCGCTGTCGCTCTCGTCCAACGGGATCCAGCGTTCCCCCGACGGGGACCCCTTCTTCCAGCGAGGGCCTATGGAAGCGCGGGGGTCTGTCGTACTCCCCGCCCCCTTGTCGCAGTCCGCACACCGACCTTCCGACAGTCCTAATTGGTCGGTTTTCGTCAACACCAGCAGCGCTTCCAGCTCCGCCCCCGCCGACGACACCGTCGCGGCCCCCCACGCCGCGCTTTCCCCCAACCTTTCCGACGCGGCGGCCATTTTCTCTCCCGCCGTCGATCCCGGGACGGGCGTGGCTCCGACGTCCCGCCCTCCAACGCCGGCCTGCCCCGACATACCGCCGGCGGTGACGCTGACCACCCCCACGGGATCGAATCGTGGTATACTCCAGCCGACGCCCTTCGCTCTGGCCCTGGCTTCCATGGCAACGGCGCAACCGTCCCCGACGCCGTCGGTGAGTGTCCGTCTGTCCGTCTGCCGGTGGTAGAGGACAGGGACGCAACCGTGGTCAATTATTATTCGATTTGTTGTCGGTGTACTGACTTGTAGATGTAAATAATGGCAAAGGCCCATGATACTGAAGTGAGCAGCGCTCCGGGTTGTTTAACACTTTTGCTTTGTCATTTCAACTGACAAGAATTTGTTAGAATTAACTGAAACAGAAATGCTACCAAATATTTTCATTTAAAAAGCTTTAGGCACATGGCTGACATTTTTTCTTTTCTTTTTTTTTTTTTTTTGTTACCAAGAATTATTATTGACGCTTTATCCGGATGGACAGTATTTCCACAGCAGTGTTCAGTTGTAGAACGCGACCGTACTCGATAGTTTGAGTTTGGGTCTCGTCGTTGTTCCCGGGATGGTGGGGTTGATCAGGGTTCCTGAAGGAGGAGGGGGGGGCTTCTTTCTCACCCCAATCTCCTCTCCGCCCTGCAGGGCAGTGCCTTCAGCCGACCTCCGAAGCCTGTGCCGCGTGTCAGACCCCAGCGGCCCGCGGGCCTGGTACTCCGGCCAACAGCGAGTCCGGTACGGTCGACTCAAATATTAACGCCGTTCTTTAGCATGAGTCGCTGATGGCGCTCCTTTTGAAGTCCACCGCCGCTAACGGTGTTGGTTTGTGTTGTTGTTGTTGTTGTTGTTGTTGTTTATTTCAGGCTGGGCAAAATGCTTCCCCAGTGCCCGGCAAGACTCCACCGAAGACACCACCCAAAGCTCCACCCAGACCGACCCTACCAGCCACCCTCAGGTTCTCCCCTAGCTCGCCCTTAACTCCAGAACCCTTAACTTCAGAACCCTTAATTCAAGAACCCTTAACACTCAAGCCAGCACGAGCCCCCGCCCTCGCACTCAGCCCCATCGGCCCCTCAAACCCCTTCGCCACCCAAGGACCGACCCCCACCCTCACCCCCATCACAGCCTCTAACCCAGAACCCTGGATGGTCCAGAAACCCACCCTCACCCCCACCCCGACCTCCACGTCCACCCCAAACACTCAACTCTCAGAGCCACACCCCTTGCCCTCCGCCACCCCACGACTGAACACCACCACCACCTCCGCCCCACTGACCCGCGTCACGGCTCCAACACCGACCCCCAAGCCGGTTCCTCGCCTCAAACAAGCTGCAGAGGTAAAGATCACAGGGCAATTAAATTAAATGTGATTATATTTAATGTGGTTCATTACATGTATAAGCATATCATTTGATAAAGGTGTGTTTAATTATGTATCGTCTGGGTTTTAATGACTATGTTGGACATCATGATCTTGGTGTCTGGAATAGCTCCGATGGGTTGCAGTGAATATCTCTGGTGGGGTACAGTGACGGTCCCTGGTGGGGTACAGTGGAGGTCTCTGGTGGGGTACAGTGAGGGTCTCTGGTGGGGTACAGTGAAGGTCTCTGGTGGGGTACAGTGGAGGTCTCTGGTGGGGTACAGTGAGGGTCTCTGGTGGGGTACAGTGGAGGTCTCTGGTGGGGTACAGTGGAGGTCTCTGGTGGGGTACAGTGGAGGTCTCTGGTGGGGTACAGTGAGGGTCTCTGGTGGGGTACAGTGAGGGTCTCTGGTGGGGTACAGTGGAGGTCTCTGGTGGGGTACAGTGAGGGTCTCTGGTGGGGTACAGTGAGGGTCTCTGGTGGGGTACAGTGAGGGTCTCTGGTGGGGTACAGTGAGGGTCTCTGGTGGGGTACAGTGAAGGTCTCTGGTGGGGTACAGTGGAGGTCTCTGGTGGGGTACAGTGGAGGTCTCTGGTGGGGTACAGTGAGGGTCTCTGGTGGGGTACAGTGAGGGTCTCTGGTGGGGTACAGTGAAGGTCTCTGGTGGGGTACAGTGGAGGTCTCTGGTGTACAGTGAAGGTCTCTGGTGGGGTACAGTGAAGGTCTCTGGTGGGGTACAGTGAAGGTCTCTGGTGGGGTACAGTGAAGGTCTCTGGTGGGGTACAGTGGAGGTCTCTGGTGGGGTACAGTGGAGGTCTCTGGTGGGGTACAGTGGAGGTCTCTGGTGGGGTACAGTGAGGGTCTCTGGTGGGGTACAGTGGAGGTCTCTGGTGGGGTACAGTGGAGGTCTCTGGTGGGGTACAGTGAGGGTCTCTGGTGGGGTACAGTGGAGGTCTCTGGTGGGGTACAGTGGAGGTCTCTGGTGGGGTACAGTGAGGGTCTCTGGTGGGGTACAGTGAGGGTCTCTGGTGGGGTACAGTGGAGGTCTCTGGTGGGGTACAGTGGAGGTCTCTGGTGGGGTACAGTGATCTCATTGATAAGCCTGTACGGTGGACAGTGGATAGACTGGTGTGTTTGCTTTGTTTTCCAGAAGGATCCCCCTGAAGAGGACGTGGTCTATCTGGACATTGTGCTCAACGGCCAGGTCGGTTGCTGCTGCTTTGATTTAAAATGTTTTCTCTTGTTGGTGTACATTGCTGATCGTTTACTGACCCTCATTAATCCTTCCCGTATCGCCACCCCCTAGGAGAGATGTGTTGAAGACTGGCCCGAGGACAGTCCTCAGCTGGACCCCGAATTCAAACCGGTCAGACTCCACTTACTACGTTCATTGTGTGATTGTAGTCTTTTTTTTTTTTTTTAGATCCTCCGTATTAGAATGATCCCCTCCCACCCAGTAAGACTTTCGCTTGTTAACGTTACCCTGCTGTTATTCTTTTTATTGTTTGTTGCTTCAATTTGTAAAGGTGCTTTACAAACGAAGTGTATTATGATATTTAAATAGTGTTTAAAATAATTGAATTGATGTTTGAGCGGGTCCCCAGTAGATATAGCTAGATCATCCTATGTGTGTAATTTGATCCCCATGTCGCCATCTCCCTCTAGTCTGGAACCTTCCGGCTGCGCAGAGAATCAATGAGGGTGAGCCCTCTGCTGCTCAAGGGCAGAGTTCGATTGGATGTTAATAAGCGACGAACCGCATAATAATAAAAAAAAAAGATGTTCATGAATGGCAGGACAATAACACTGAGGTGGTTAATCCAACAGGTGAACGGTCTCTCTGATGGAGATGGCTACAGCCCTCTGGACAATCCTGAGAAGGTGCTCGCTCGCTCGCTCACTCACTCACTCACTCACTCACTCACTCACTCACTCACTCACTCACTCACTCACTCACTCACTCACTCACTCACTCGTTTAGCTTCCATCCACTGTCCCTGCATGTTTTCCGAAACTTTATTCGCGTAACACCTCATCACACTGACGTAGGCCCAGAAGAGATCACAAACGCGTCGTTTTTTTTCTTGTTCAATTCATGTCAACTTTATTCGTATTGCACTTCATCACAGTAGGCCGTACCCGCTAACCCTCCCCCCTCCAGAGGTCAAGGGAAAAACATACCCCAGATGTCAATAGCAACAGGGGGGAAGGAATGGGAACGGAGCTCGAGAACAAAGCTTTAACGATGGTCTCCTTTCTTTTTAACAGAAAAGAGGAAGAAAATTCAGAACGTCAACTTTCCTCAAAGGCTCGCTCAAGGTGTGTGTGTGTGTGTGTGTGTGTGTGTGTGTGTGTGTGTGTGTGTGTGTGTGTGTGTGTGTGTGTGTGTGTGTGTGTGTGTGTGTGTGTGTGTGTGTGTGTGTGTGTCCCCGTTAATGACAATGTTTTGTTACCAGGATAAATATCGGAATGTGTCAAACGAAGGCAAAGGTGAAACGCTTCTCAGGGCGTCAAAGGTGAAATATGAAAAAACAACACAAATGCACAACTATCTCTAGATTTATTATTTTTTATAAAAAACATATTTCTTTTATTTAATGTTTTCATCTTTCAGCGTGACAAAGAAGACAAAGATGACATCAGCGACTATTCCTTCTCCAAGAGTTCAATGGTGAGTGCTGTTTAATTACAGTGCTGCTTGGCCACCATAATGATCTTTTTCCAGTATTAATTTTCCTCCATGTTGATTTCCAGGAGGCTTTTCCAGAAACTAGCCTTTACGAAGATGAGATGGAAGAGGAAATGGACCACAAGCCGGTTAGCGTTTAAAAAAAAATTCTCAACTATAACAAAATGTTTGTTTGAAGTTTGATCATCAATAATGTATCTCTGTGTTTATCTCCTTTTGTCTCTCTATCTCTCCCCCTCTGTCTCTCTCTCTCTCCAGAAGAGTAAGGCCAAGCTTCGGCTTGGCACCTTTGTCCGCAAGGGTTCCGAGGCGTCTGTCCTCCACAGCAAGGCAGAGGGCGACCAGGTGAATGCCAGCCAATGGGACGACAGCCGATGGTGTCAGGAAACGCAGGTAAGCTAAGCTAACGCAAGGTGTTTAAGCCAGTGAGTCAGAGTTCAAATGGCCAACGTTCACAATTAAAATGTGATGTCTCTCGGCGATTGCGTTCTTCTTTAACGGAAAATATTTTTTTATGATCGTCTGATGATTTGCGATTGGTAGTCGATATAAATTTGCAGGTCGTGTGGAAGTTCAGTTCTGTTGAATGTACTTAACATATTTTAAACCTTTTTTTACACATTTAAAATCAGTTCACAGTAGGTCGGTCATTGTGTTCACAAGTTATTTACACAAGTATATCTACATCCTCAATATGGGGGTATGATATCAGGGTCATATCAATACGATCCTATAATGAAACTCATTGCTTTCTTCTTCCTTGGTAGGATGAGGACGTGCAAAGGCTGAAGGTTCAGAAGAGTGACTCCGTAGCGCGGCGATGGTCTGAGGTGAGCTGATGGAAGTACTGATACACATGTTGTATACTGTGCTCCACTACAGTCATAGATATTGATTTACATGTTATATGTCTATATATATATATATATACCACTGTCCCCTGGCCTACACTGTCACAACAATTAAATGAAAAACTTTCACTGTAGTAGATAGATTATGTCGTGTGTGTGTGTGTGTGTGTGTGTGTGTGTGTGTGTGTGTGTGTGTGTGTGTGTGTGTGTGTGTGTGTGTGTGTGTGTGTGTGTGTGTGTGTGTGTGTGTGTGTGTGTGTGTGTGTGTGTGTGTGTGTGTGTGTGTGTGTGTGTGTGTGTTCGGTCAATTTTAGGGTATGCTCCTGGATGATGAAGACGAGGGTATGAAGAAGGGGACGAGCGACGGTGACATTGTATGTTGTTTCATCTATATCTGGTTAATTGTATAGCTTGTTTAATTGGATGATTAGACTTTACAATACACAGGGATTAGGCATGAAGGGCTTGGTGTTATAATTAGCTAGCAAGCTTAGGTGAGGAATGGAGGCGCGGTCCGCTAGTGCACTTGGCATGTCGACGAAAGGTCTAGTAGTCGTAGGTTCAAATCCAGCCCTTGGTTCTTTGTCGTGGTTTTTCCTCCCGGGTTCCCGTCTCTGCACTAGTGTGGCCATAAAGGTTGCTCCGAAATAAACAAAAAAGGTGTTTCAAAAATGTTTCGAAAGCCTAAATCACGAAAAACAAACCTAAGAGACGGTGAACTCAAATCTCAGTGTTGGAGTTCCAGCTGAAACAGTGGGTGCACCGGCTCTCTAAGGGCGCCCTCCACTAGTGCCAGGGAATCGCCGTATTGAGTTCTCTTTTGTGTGATTAATTCCAGCCAATCAAATGGCTTGAATAGCGCTCATCTTAGCTGAATTCTTTAAGTCATCTTGATGCCAACCATTTGAGGTAGTTTTGAACTCCGATGAATGCTAAAATGTTTGACATACTTGCACAATTGTAAAATTCCTCTTGTCTCGCAGAAGAAGAAAAACAAATTGGAAATCAAGTTTGTTCCTCGGAGGGGTTTCGCCATCAGCAGAGTGGCGGTAAAGGACTCGGTCTAAATCTGAATTGAATTCATCCGTCCTTCATTGTGCTTTGTGATGTTAACGATCAGTTTTTAATCAATGCGTTTCCTGTAGAAAGAGGAGGAATCGAAAGGGGCTTCCGGCTACTCGCCCAAAAGAGGCTCTAAGGTGTGTGTGTGTGTGTGTGTGTGTGTGTGTGTGTGTGTGTGTGTGTGTGTGTGTGTGTGTGTGTGTGTGTGTGTGTGTGTGTGTGTGTGTGTGTGTGTGTGTGTGTGTGTGTGTGTGTGTGTGTGTGTGTGTGACCTTGCATTCAGATGTCATCGTTTCTCTCGACCACTGCATTCAAACTACAGGTTTCTCTAGGTTCATGCACATTGCCTAAATCATTTGAATACTTCTCTTAGGGCTATGTGTTCGAGGACCTGAACACTGCAAATATCTACACTCCTCAGTCTACTGGCAAAGTATTTTTACTTCATATTCCATTTGTTTTCAATTTAATTACTCCCCTGGATAAAATAAAATGTGTATATTTCTTTCCCAAAATATTTCTTTCTTTACTGATATTGTTATTTGGCAACTGTATGCTCAACTGTAATTGTAAATGACCAAGGATACGTTGGTGTTTGACTCCCAGTCTAAAGGTGCCGGGTTCGATGCCCAGTGTCCACAACCAAGCACTAGTGCGATGCCCAACACTTAGAGGATTGATGAGATGTATCGTATCATCAGATGCTACTCCAGATACCGCCTGGTAATGCCGGTACTTGATGGTACTTGTACTCTTGTGCACTAGGCAGCGTTCCTGGAAGAGGATTACTACGGTTCCAACGTTTCGGCGGGACTCAACGGAGACGACTTCCACCACGAAATGAAGGACTGCAGACCGGTAAGAACCGGACACTTGTCCATTTTGTTCTGCAGAACGCGTTTTACGTTACCTACGTTGTTATGTTTATTTGACTCATTGTGTGTTTTTTATTTTGTTTCCATCCCATTATCGACAGAAAACCCAAGTGTCTAAATATCCCCTTGTGAAGCGCCGAAGCTCCAAGGTAACGAGACGTCCCGTGTTGATGATGTCATCGCTCATCTACATCATGACCTAATTTGGCAATACCCGCACGCTCCCGCAGTAGCTTATGAAAGTGGGCATCGCATCGGCGCCTCTCTGACGCATCATAAACATTAATTTCATGTATTTTCGTTTGTTGCTTTTAGGAGGACCTGCTGGAGGAGTGCAGCCCCTATCGCTCAGAAGGGTTCTCTGAGAAGTGGGAGGATGGAGAGGAGAAGGAAATGGATTACGCCAAACAGGTACACTTGTCGGTCAACCCTTGCCTGGACGACAAGGAACAGGCTGCAGATTCACCGCTTTGTGTGTTTAAAACCAGAGCTCTCGGTTTAAAGGTGACATATTATACCACCAGGTGTGAGTATGATCGGCCGTTACAAGCCGTTTTGAAAATCGGCTTCTTCTGATGTCACAAGCGGACGTGCACACCAAGATGTGTGCTGGGTAGATCAGCCCGCTTTGATGTCAGAAGAGGCAGAATTTCAAAACGGCTTCTAACGGCTAATCACACTCACACCTGGTGGTCGAATATGTGGCCTTCAGCCATGGTTGCTCGTTCTTGCATCTTAGATAGATTGAAGCAGTGTTACTCATCAACGGCATACATCGTGCTGGTGATGTGGTTTAGGGAGAACACAGAGGCTTGTTTGTAGTGACTGACTGAACCACAAGTTCTTATCAGGACTAGACAAGCTAGAACAACGCTTTATCTGTGTTATTGTCCTAGTCTTGTCATTGGAATATAAAATCAATATATTATTTTATCGATCCTGCAGGGGAGAAAACGTATGTTGTCTCAGTCAAATTATGACTTTTATAAAACCAGTTTTGTTTTCTTTCTACAGAAATATCCCAAACACAAAAGTCATAAACAGAAGCCATCCCAGAAGAAGGTGTTCCTCAACGCATCCCCCATGGTACCTGAGTCCAGTCCCACAGCTTGGATTAAAGCTTGAAGTAGATGATATTTCTGTATATTAGGACGGATCATTCAGGTGGATGTGAGACGTTTGGGTGTTGTGTTCCTTGGTAGGGCTCCTTCCTGGAGGACGAAGACTACCAACAGGGTGAAGGGGGTCCCCCCAGCCCTTGGGGGCCGTACGAGGAGGAGGAGAACGGGATGGACCACTCAAAACCCGTACTGAATTTCTTCGTAAAGCCAAATATAACAAATATTTCCGTTTTGGTTTATATTGCTGTTACGTTTTTTTTACGTTTTTTTTTTTTTCACTTTCTTTAGCATAAGAGGTTGCCCAAACTAAAAGGGATTAAGAAGCACAAAGCAAAGGTAAGTCAAAGGGTCTAAAGTCAGAGGTAATTCAAGTAAAGTGCAGGCAAAGCGCTTGACAGTTGCCACGGGTAGTTCTTTGAGTATTTCCAATGTGTCACTTGGTTTTTAATTCTCTTCTCACCTTTCTATTTGTCCTCGGGTGTCCATCCAGAGTGGGACCCTGGATGTGGACCCCCCAGGAGCCACCTCTAGTGACTACTTCCAGTCCGAGGCTGCCGCGGTACGGACCACCACATGCATTTTTTAGAAGCTTCTACCAGTCAGGGTTTAGCACCCCGATAATCTGCGTGACTTCAAAGCGTTCAAAATCAAATCTAAAAACTTCTAACTTCTAAAACCTTAAACTCCGGAGAGCCAATCTTTAATATTCAACTTCCCTTCTGTTGACTGTTAAACATTTTTATGAAATGCATGTCAAATCTGAAATCACATGAGGACATCAGTCACATGCAGGTAGAAGGTGGAGCTGGAAAATCCCGGTACTGCAGAATAAAAAAAAAGTGTTGTGTGAACACAGAAGACCTTTTAATATGCGACAGAGAAGGCATTCCTGCCTCAGTTGATAGTGTGCCAGTTGTCTTTGTTTGCCGCATCATTAAGATCATTCAGGTATGCTTTATCACGCCCCGAGATACATACTTAGTCCTCATGTGACAGGCGGGTTATACCATAAGGGTTTCTTATGAGTCATCTTTTGTTGCCATTCATTTGAGTAAAGTTGCTTTTATTCTGAAGGCCTTTGACGTGATCGGGTTTTCAAATTTTGGTTGTTTAACGAGACAACATGGCCTCTTGGTGTCATTGTGTGTTCCTCTCTCATTTTGAATTGGATCATCTCAATGATTATTTTGAAATAAAAGTCCCTCTCTCACACTCTCTCTATCTCACTCTCTCACTCTCTCTCCAGGCGGAGTGGTTGTCCGCCCAGAGGGACGAGCGTGTTATGGCTGGGCTGGAGAAGGGGGAGGGGGATGGGGTGAGTGTTGCTCCCAGCCCCCTGTCGATGCTGCTGGTTAGTCTGGGATCCAGTGGTCCTACTGTGTTACAGCAGAACCTCTGAACCAGCGGTCCAACATAGTTTAATAAGTGTATTTCTGCAGTTACCCGTCTGCACGATGTTGATCTGAAACCCTTACAGGCACTACTTTAGAGTTCCCTACTGCTGGCAGAGTTAGTGTTAGTTTTGTGTTGCGTTAAAGATCGTAGCCCCCAGCAACATGATCGGTTGAAACAGTGTGTGTGTGTGTGTGTGTGTGTGTGTGTGTGTGTGTGTGTGTGTGTGTGTGTGTGTGTGTGTGTGTGTGTGTGTGTGTGTGTGTGTGTGTGTGTGTGTGTGTGTGTGTGTGTGTGTGTGTGTGTGTGTGTGTTAGAGAGCGTGAGCACATGACCAGCGTGTGAATAGCTCTGTCGTCATGGTATCACGAGGAAGAGCTGCAGGTGACTGGTCGTTGTACTGGTTTTGGTTTGTGTTACAGGACACCGACAGTCTGATGGAGTGGTGGAACACAGTGGAGCGTGAGTGATACACACCCGTGCGAACACGCACGTCCCTGTTTTTATTCGATGTTTGTACGTGCGTGGTATGTTTGTACCCTAATGCTTGTGGTATGTTTGTACCTTATGAGGTGTGGTGTGTTTGTATTCTTAGTTTGTACCCTAATGCTTGTGGTATGTTTGTACCCTAATGCTTGTGGTATGTTTGTACCCTAATGCTTGTGGTATGTTTGTACCCTATGAGGTGTGGTATGTTTGTACCCTATGAGGTGTGGTGTGTTTGTATTCTTAGTTTGTACCCTATTGTGTGTGTGGTATGTTCATAATTGTATGCGTCTACTGAATGCGTCTACAACCTGTTTGTGTGTTTAGAATGGGACGAGGTGCCTTCAGACGATGAGGACCTCGACATGAAGGAAGACGAGACCAAGTAGGACCAAATCCAAAAATGATTTGCCAATCCCCTTTCCATCTAGCGTTCGTCTGTCGCTGTGGTTTAAGATAATGAATAAATATACAAATTGTGAACATAGTTCACAATTTAGAACACACACACACACACACACACACACACACACACACACACACACACACACACACACACACACACACACACACACACACACACACACACACACACACACACACACACACACACACACAGTAGAAATGTACACCCAAACTAAACGTTAACATTATTGACAGTATAAAAAAGAAAAAACATGCATTGTGCCTCTACAGCTACGGTCCTATCCTAACCCCCCCCCCCCCCCCCCAGGTCGTTCACCGCCCTGGCGCACAAGGTGCACCGCGGCCTCAGCGTGTTCGACAAGGTGTTCACGGAGCGCGCCGAGCTGCTCTGGCAGTACATCGTCGCGCTGCACGCCGTCATGGACGACATCAGCAGCTTCCACCGCAAGGCCAAGATCGCCGGCATCACGGGCGGCACCACCACGGCCGTGGGCGGCGTGGCCGCCATCGCCGGCCTGGCGCTGATCCCCGTGACCTTCGGCGCCTCGCTGCTGCTCACGGCCGTGGGCGTGGGAGTGGTGGCGGCCGGCGGCATCACCTCGGCCTCCGCCTCCATCTCGGACAACGTCAACAACATGCACGACCGCAAGAAGGTGGGCGCGCTCGCGAGTACCGCTACAGACGCACTCGTCTGTAGCGGTCTTGGTCTTGATTTTGTTAGAATTAATTAGCACCGATTCAAATCCTGTCTTAGCGGTTCAAAGAACGACGTGTTAGACAAGCCGCCCCCTTGAACAACAAATACCAAACAATATGTCTGATCACCTGATGGGAAATGGGTTGGTGTGGTGGGTCATTTCCTTGGTTAACCACTTTATTGATTGTCTGTCTGTCTCTCTGTGGGTCTCTGTCTCTCTGTGTGTGTGTCTCTCTCTCTCTCTGTCTCTCCATCTGTCTGTGGGTCTCTCTCTGTGTCTGTGTGTCTCTCTGTCTCTGTCTCTTTGTCTCTGTCTCTCTCTCTCTCTGTGTCTCTCTGTCTTTGTGTCTGTCTCTCTTCATCTCTCTGACTCTGTGTCTCTCTGTCTCTGTCTCTCTCTTTGTCTCTGTCTCTGTGTCTGTCTCCCTGTCTCTGTGTGTGTCTCGCTCTGTGTCTCTCTGTCTCTGTCTCCCTCTCTCTGTGTCTCTCTGTCTCTGTCTCCCTCTCTCTGTCTCTCTCTGTCTCTGTCTCTGTCTCCCTCTCTCTCTGTCTCCCTCTCTCTGTGTCTCTCTCTGTCTGTCTGTGTGTGTGTGTGTGTGTGTGTGTGTGTGTGTGTGTGTGTGTGTGTGTGTGTGTGTGTGTGTGTGTGTGTGTGTGTGTGTGTGTGTGTGTGTGTGTGTGTGTGTGTGTGTGTGTGTGTGTGTGTGTGTGTCTCTCCCTCTGTGTCTCTCTCTCTCTGTGTCTCTCTGTGTCTCTCTCTCTCTGTGTCTCTCTCTCTCTGTGTCTCTCTCTCTCTGTGTCTCTCTCTCTCCCTCTCTCTCTCTGTGTCTCTCTCTCCCCCCCAGCTGGAGGTGCTCCTGAAGGCCTACGAGACCCTCCTGCTGGACCTGGGGCGGGTGCTGCGCTTCGTGGGCCAGGGGCTGTACCGTCTGCGGGGCCACCCGCTGCTGCGGGCGGGGAACCAGCACTACGCCGCCGCCTGGGAGGTGCGGCGGGCGGTGCAGACCATCGGCCAGGTGGACGAGCCCGTGGCGCGCGCCCAGGCGCTGGCCGAGGACTCGGTGGTGGTCCTGCGGGGGCTCTTCCAGGGCATGGACAAGTACTTTGTGAAGGACTCGCGGGAGCTGAAGCGCGGCGCCAAGGCGGAGCTGGTGACGGAGGTGCGCGGGGTGGTGGGGCAGCTCAACGACGGCCTGGTGGAGCTCAGCGCCATCAGGCAGGAGCTGCAGGACGCCACCGGCGGGGTGTGATGGGTGGTGTTCCCCCCCCCCCCCCCCCCCCCCCCCCCCCCTTCCCTACCACCCTACCCCCACCACCACCACCACCACCACCACCACCACCACCACCACCATCAACCCCCGATCACACCACCACCGTCACCATACCGCTACCACCATCACCCCCACAACCACTACCACCCCTAGTGCCACACCCTCAATCACTACTAGCCCTATACCCCCACCACCACCACCATCACAACCACCCCTAACCCCTAACCCCATACCCCTTCCACCGCCACCCTCCTCCTCCTCCTCCCCCCGGTTCATGTGCAGGCTGCTGTCTGGTAATAGTTAGACCGGCAGCGCCCTCTACTGGCTAAGCTGAGGTATGACACCACCCCGTCCTACTCGTAAGTATATGCAGAGACGCACTGGGCGCAGTACCTGTTGTTCCTGTAGGGATCTAATTATTGTCGGAGGTTTACGTATATGGGGTGTAATTGAGTATAGTTGATCAGAGGAGTGCCGGAGTGTGACTCAAATCGGGCGTTGGGGAATATCTACGGGGCCAAACCCTTATCTGGCTTGGCTGGTTCTGAAACTGGCCCCATTTAGTTTATATTAGTTCCTTGCAAACCATGATTATAACCTTTTTAGAAAGTTACTAAAAGAACATGTAATCACCCATTGTCTGGAAGGAATATGATTTATTTATAGTACACTGGGTTCAGTTCCGCTTATTGTTTTACGGTGCCACTTATAGCTTGTTTATTTATGTCAAAGTTCTATTTTTGGGGTTGGAGTTTTATCATTTACAGTTGTTTTGCACACGACGCTTTCACTTTATAATTATAAAATAGTATTCTTTAACACGGGTGATGCTGTCTATTCTCTATGGGCGATGTGTGGTTTTATAATCTAAATCAACGTCTTTCTTTATACCCTGCAACTCTATTTGTAAAAACAATTTATTATGTAATAAAGTGACGTTTTACAAAATGTAAAGTTGTGTATTATGAATATATAAGGTAACGTATCAATTCCTGAGTGACACTCCTTTCGGCTAAACAAAGGCTATGGACTTCATAGGAATGCTAAGCCACGCCCACACAGGTGCAGCGAATGAGCATTATTTAGGGAAGCGAAATACTGCCTCAAAGTCCTCCGTTTACAAAATCAAGCCGGTATTTGTTGGCATTGGGGGTCCAATATAGCGCATTGTTCCAGTTGTGAAGGTAAATGAACTTTGTTTCGTTCTGAAATCAGAGCCCGTCCCCCTTTTGCCTTGCTGCCTTTTCTCTTCATCAGTTGACGTTGAAGCAAGTTGGAAGAGACAAGAGAAGTAAAGCAAGGTCAGCGTTGTTTTTCACATCCACTTCCATTTTAAGTCCGTCCGAAGTCACACAATGTAACGAGACCATAACTTTGAACTTGAGTTCAATACTTTTAATAAGTAGCGTCACGGTGCGGGTGCGTCAAACATTCCTGCAGTCGCGACTGAAAGCGAACATGCGTGAAAAAGACGTATAATCTCTATTTTTGTGTTGGAAAGAATGGAACTTGGCAATGACGTGTTCAACTTGATTTACTGGCGACTATTTAGTCAAACCATGTGATGAGTGTCAAAGACACCCGGCATTGCATCACCAACATACTCATCGTCTGTTTTCATTGACCACCAGTATGTTACGGAGAGATCAAGGCAGCGAATCGTCATCCTCTACGCCACAGCTACCGCCCAGGCCCAGCGAGAGGGTGCGTGAACCTGCTTTAGAACAGTAGGCTTTCGTCCCCAGATGGTGGTATTATTATTGCATTATAATTGGGTGTCGTTTACTGGCGCCAACCTGCAGTATCATAAACATGGGCAGCCAGACACAGCATATGGGGAAGGGGGAGGGAGAGTGGGGCCAGAAGGTATTGTTTGTCCATACTGCACAGTGCAAACAGTAAACAGTACAAACAGTAGGGGGTGGTGGGGGGGTATTCTCATGTTGGTGCTTATTTATTCTGACATCACCTGTCCTTGTCTTGTTCAACTTATTTAACTTAAATTGCTCGTTTATTTGTTTGTTTATTTATTTATTTTGTATGTGCAATGCACCTTCAGTTGGCACTCCCAATTTCGTTGTATAGGTGACTGTACAATGACAATAAAGTCTATCTTATTAAGTTGGAATTGTTCATTTTTTTCTTTTTCAGAACAATGACGTCACGGACGATGTTGTTACGAACAATAGGGTATGTGTGTGTGTGTGTGTCAGAATGAAGGAATGAACCCGTGTTCATACGTCTTATGCAACGTCACACAAAGAACTTGATTGTCTATAACCTTTCATTTATTTATTAATTTATCAAATGTATTGATTTCTATAATCAGCTGAAACAATTATTGAACACTAGTGGGCCTTTTTAGGGGCAGTGAAAATGATCTTTCAAAATGTCAAAAATAGTGTACCAAAAACATTAATACTTAATATACTGATATAATAATATACGGATACTCAAGCTCTCCTAGTGCCGTTGGTCCACTACCATTTGAAACGTTAAAATAACTCGGACTATAACGTATGATAGACTACACATTTAGCCTAGCCCTCATATATGAATCCTATAGCCTACCGTTCACAGTTACACAAAAAGGGGATTATTATTCAGCCATTTTCAGATTTGATGTATATTCTTTCAATTCCATCTCAACAAAGTATTTAGAGGACACGGTTCAATCAATTGTCTGAATTGATTACTGGGAATGATAAATCATCGATGAAATTAGTGCATGCATTTCCGTGCGATTACTTTGATTTCAGAGGTCTGGAATGATGGGGGCGATTCAGAAGGTCAATCCATTCAAATCTACCTTTCAGGTAACTCACGGCCAGTTAAAAAAACAAAACAAGTTGATCACATCCTACCCTTCTTATCTCCCACGTAACCGCTTTGCATTGTTGGCAAGTAGAGTGTGCGTTTTTGTGCACGTGTGCGTGTAGTTTACTCAAGGACATTTCCGCTTCACTGCTAAAGATATGCCACCATTTAACCTTTAACCTGAGTGCTAATGTGTGATTGGGCCCCAGGCTTCTTCTACCGTCAAAGCCGCCGCCTCACAGGAGCCTCCCCAGCTGGACGCCACGGCGGGGGCCACACAGGTGGGTGCTGGGTGCCATGGGAGCAGGTGCACACTGCAGTAAACGGGTGTTTAATTCAGTGTTCCCAAAACGTCCCCGGGGTTGAGTACGAGTGTCGCGGTACACGAGAAACCAGTTCCGCAAGCGTTTCACACTCTCAGTGTCACAGTTGAGCCTGTAGCCACCGCTCTTCCCCCAGGCTTCATGCTCTGTGCATAGCTGCGCAGGGCGTTTAGTTTACGTAACTGCAACTCAGCCATAAAGATGTTCTGTGGGGTATTCCACAAAGCCGGTTTTATCACATAACCGGGTAAGTTAACCCAGGGTTTGCGGTAACCCTAAAATGGTTGTTTTATCTATAATATTGGAGATACTGAACACATCTCAGTCTTTTCTGTCCCGTCCACATCCGGACCAAGATTTTCATGGGCCTCCTATCATACAAAGAGCAATATTGGCTGAGTACTATGCCGAGAGGCGCTTACAATAGAAAGTATAAAATAGTCCTAACGGACTTACATCCACTGGAGAATGTTCGATCGTAGCCGGTGGCTCTATTACAAGCACTAATCCATCTTGATCTGGGAAGTTGATGAATTGTCACTTTTAGGTTTTCTACCCAGTTACCAAAAAAAAAGCATTTGGAACATTTGCGCTGTGGCATGCACACGGTGTGCATGTGTTACTTCGAAGACAAACAGAATCTAAAAAACAAGAAAAACAGAAAAACCTACATTCAACCAGTGGGGTACCCTCACATGGACCCTGACTCTCTGAGGAGGTACCTCCAGGTACCCCCTCCATGCCAGGGCGCCCTGAATATTGCCAGCTCCAGTCTGCCGACTGTCGGCCTCTTTACGATTGGCTTAAAAAAATAAGGGATTATTTAAATGCAGGAGTGACAAATATGGTATGACAATTTAAATGCTGGACTGACAAAATGTACCAATACGATGGCGGGAAAAGCTTACCAGTTTGTATGTTTTTACACTTCATTTTTACTTGATCCACTGACCGCTTGGGAGACATCGGAGTACATATTTTTTTAGAAGAAAAGGGTATTGTGGCAGGAACGTTAAGAATGCTTAACAGGGATATTAATAGATTCATGGCTCAAATATTAAGGATCAAGCTTTTGACATTTAACTAACGCATTTACGCGCTCAGCGATCCGCTGCCAGGCTTTGGTTCTCCGGGTTGCAGAGGCTTTAGCGTTCCCCTTTCTTGTGAGGCCTTCTCCTCGTCATAGCTCTCCAGGAGAACCTGGAGTTCCATTTCATTGAAATAAGCGGCCCGTTTCGCCATTTCGATCCGGGTTTCCATGATCCATACATCACGTCTTTATAGGTTTGGCGTGGACGCGCACAACCCTGTTGATTGAACTAATGCATAACCCGTACCGTGGAACCGACGGCTCTGGTTTTTTTGACACAGGGTCAATCGACCTAGAGTTCAGTGTTAACTCGGTTTGTTAAACCTCTGTTTGTGGAATACCCCACTGGTCACATTGTTTTCAAAGGGCTTGGTAGTTGTTATTGCTATGTTGTGGTTCGTTCTCCTCTTGCACTTTAATGTGCATTCCGTTGCCTCGATATAATTATATGTTCCTTTGTTCTCAAGCCAAACAAAGGTCCTCTAGGTCGAAGGAAACCAAATTTATCGTTCTTTCCTTCCTCAGAGCTCTGGCAAACTGATGGGGGTCATCCAAAAGGTCAACCCCTTTAAGTCCACACCACAGGTGCGTCTACCTGAACAGGTGAACTACCAAACCAGCCCCCCTGCTCGTTCCATAAACGACGCTTGGCAAATTAAGTTTAGGTTTTCTGTGAATGATTTTCTTGCTCTCGATCGCAGGCCTCAGCCAAGGTCACGCGAGCGTCTTCGTCAGGGTCCCTGGACCAGGGAGGCTGTCCGGACTCTCCCCAGGTGTGTGTGTGGAATGCGTGGAATGCGTCCAGCCTAGAGAATGCAACCTGCACCACATGAGATGGGGAGGCAGCTGGCGTTTCGTCATTGGGTATTTCACTCCGTAGACTAGAGGGAAGTGACAACAGGAAGTGCTGTGTGTTTACCGAAAGTATTGTCCTGTTTGAAAAACCGCCCGTTTGCCTTCTGGTCTGCCTGGTCTAAAAGTTTGTACGTTTTTTTAATCGTACTACGAAAAGGCTTTTTAATCGCAGAGGTTTGATAGTGGGCGTGGCTTATGGGTCAGTAGGCGTGCCCCTCGTTGACATCATGAGACACACCTGTGTTCCCCCCTACGGTCCCACAATGGCCTTTTGTGAACAGGTCAACCAGCTGCTGTGCATTTGACTGAACTTCCCATCCGGTATTAATGACGGACATATTGTCTTGTGTTGTCTTCAGAACCCTGGCCGGTTGCAGTCGGCCGTGCAGAAGATGAACCCATTCCGCTCTGCCTCTCAGGTAACCCCCCCCTCCAGACACTCTGTCCGTCCGTCCGTCCGTCCGTCCCCCCCCAATGGAAAGGTTCACCAAAGTCTTGTTTTGAACCCAGGCGTCTTCAGCGGTCCCCAAAGCGCCGTCCTCTGAGTCACTGGAGCCAGGAGGGAGCTCAGAACCGTCCCAGGTGTGTAACATGAGGAGGAGGAGGAGGAGGATGAAGATGGGTGCGTTTGCAGTTAGGCTCGGCAGTGCTGTGACGCACTGTGCTTTAATGCACATGGCGAGCTCTTACTCTCCAAATCAAACTTAGCCATTCAAACCCAGGTTTCTTCTAATTTGATCTATTTCAGTGTAGCTCCTCTGTGGGGTTCATTCAATTAGAATTCATTTTTATTATTCTTATCCAGAATCCCGGAGTGTTTGTGGGGATGATGCAGAAGGTGAACCCTTTCAAATCCACGGTGAAGACCCAGGTACCGCCCGTCCCCATGCAAGACGTGTACCTAAATGCAGTTATCACTCTGCTTTCGGCACGACATTTCAAAAGTGTAGTCGGGCCATCGGCTCTTAAAATGCAACTCTTTTGAATCTCGAAACGCACAACATCATCCACCTATATGTTCAAGGCACACGCGTCTAATTAAGCTCGCAGAGGGTTAATATACGGGTCACCCTGCCCCGTAAATTAACCTCCTTGATTTAGGGGCAACCATTGAAATGACCTCTTCAAATCAAACCGTGGCCTTACTAATAGTAAAATCTTCTTCTCTGGTCTATTTATCCCCTCGCACTCAGTCCTCCAACGACAATCTCTCGTCCAGCACAGGAAGTCTAACCGACAACAACAACACCACTAAAAAACAGGTACACGTTTAAGCTTCAGGTCATTTTTAGATTTTAATTCAATCCGAATTCAAACGCACGTCATCAAAACGCGTATGTTTTTCCCTATCCCAGACGTCTGAAGTTTCAACCGACACTGTAGATCAGCAACTGCCAAAACGGGTACCAGCGATGACTTATCCTTTCAGCCATTATTTCCGTGCGAGGAATGCATTTACATAGACTTTGAATGAGATACATCAGATTTAAATGTCATGGGCCTTGTGTCTCCTTTTTCAATCATTTTAGAACCCTGGGACGTTTCAAGGAATGATGCAGAAAGTCAACCCCTTTAAGGCATCGGCTGCAGAGGGAGAAGTAAAGACGCTCTCGTGTGTATCGGCAGAATGACCGATGCGATTACTATTGGAATCGCACCTTTGAAGTTGAATATTCGTTGAATTTGGATCCCAATTGTTTGCCTTGTTATCCTCTGTACACTATTTGGTCAAGGTGATGGATCTCTTAAGTCAGCAACGGTGACACGATACAATAACAATTCTGATGTTGTCTGAGCGATACAAAGGTGTGGTTGGAACAGCACGGCGTTTCAACCACGGGAGACGTGGTTGAAACGGGAGAGGGCGTGGAGAGGGCGTGTAAACAAACGTCCTCGGGCGAGGGCGTGGGGCCCACGTCGAGTCACTTGGCTCCTGGCGTTTTGAAAACTATGCATCCAATCTGCCTCTCCCTGTCTCTCTCCTCTGTCTCTCGCTCTCTCCCCTGGCAGCCTGCTGCCTTTGTGGGGCGCCAGGGACCGTCGCTCCGCAGCGACTCCTCCTCCAGCTCCGACTCCGGCAGCCTGGACGACGGCTCCATTGAGAGACACGTACGGCCGGTTAAGGGGTCCGGGGGCCTTTTTAGCCCGTGGCTTTCTCGGGGGGGGGGGGGGGGTCGTGTTCGAGGCATGTCAGCAATGAAGCAGGGGGGGCCTCTTGCCCCCGGGGGCGACTACAAACAGTCCTAGGACAATGTCTCACCACAGCCCTTTGGCTCGGGGTCGTCACACACCCTCGGCACGTGTCCTGCTGCGGTTTATCATGACGGCGTGTCGGGGTGTCCCTGAGCAGAGCACCGTACCCTAACTGCTCCTGACGAGCTGGCTGTCACCTTGCATGGTTCACCCTGCCCTCCGTGTTTTGAATGGGTGAATGAATGGGTGAATGTCAGGCCATATTTTAAGGCGCTTTGGTCAAAAGCGCTACATAAATGCACACACACATTGCTTTCCTTAGTTGTCGTCCCAAGCTCGTCTTATTTCAGAGTACGGTATTAATGATATCCCAGCATACGCGGGATCACATGAGCCGAAACTTGCCGGTGAAACTCTTCCTACTCTTCCAGTCGGTCTGGTATGCGGAGGAGAGCGGGAGTGTCGCCTTCAGGAGTGCACCAAAGGAAGGGCCACCCAGGAAGACGATGGTACGTTCTACCAGCCCAAACTGGTCTTTCGATATTCGCAGAATTCTCTGTGTGCGGAGTGTTGCGCAGGCATCCTGCAAAGAAATAACACCACGCACAAATAAAGCTATTTTCTGTTTGCGAAGAACCTGTTCCAAGTCCTATTTCTCCACTCTGTTACGCTTCCACAATAAATAGATATCATGTTCTGCACTCCCTTTCTTAACGGCCATTGTATTTTTTTGAATTGCAGTATGAAGGATTGACCTTTTTGGTTTTTTTCCTCTCCAATTTCTAGACTTTCAGGATAAAAAGAATACTTCCGGCCGCCTTGTTCAGTTCAGGGACAAAGGTAGAGGTGTGTGTGGGTGTGGGTGTGTGGGTGGCCGTGGGAAAACATAGCAACTTTCTTTTATACCTCTTAACAATGTGCACCTCTCCCCACACAGACCTCGTCCGCCGGATTAGATGACGGACCACTCTTGGCTCAGGTTTGAAATGAGTAGCATTCCACAACCGACTGAATGATCAGACTGTCTGCGGGATGATACCTCAAACATTCTGTAAACAATGTGGTGTGTGCATGTGTAGATAGTGCATGAATATTTGTGTCGATAACAATATTTGTGAAGATAAGGTCTGTATGTGTGACAATACTATACCTGTGCCCAATCAAAGGTAATATCACACATTTTGGAACAAGAACGGGGAGAAATGTAAATGTAACACACCACATTCTGAACTCTCCCTCGGGGCGATGCATGGATAATGTGGGCCTCCGTGTATTTGGTAGGGCTGCAACATGTGCGTGGTTGTGTTGTGAATGTCCGTAGGCGGAGGAGGTGACGGAGGTGGTGGAGGTGCAGACCCTGCAGTTGGCCGAAGCCCCAGAGCCCGGCGACGACGAGTCCTTGGGTCCCCTCGACGTACGGTTTATTAAGTCGGACCAGTTTGAAAAAGTCCCATCTTTCGATGGATTTTTCTGTCGTCCATTTTGTAGCATCCCATCACGTTAGCTTACCCCACGTCCTCCATATTGGCCGCCATTTTGTCTCTACGAAGCAAATGCCTTTGTGTTCACTTTACATCGTGTGCCCTGTTTGCAGGATGAGGAGGGCCTGATGTCTTGGTGGAGAACCGTCGAGGGTAGATGCCCTCATCTCCTCCTCGTTTTATCCCTCAGCCCTCTGCTGCGCCGTTTTGTATTTTTGTTTATGCCTAAAGCTGAGATGACCATTTCTGACATTCATTGACCATGGCTGGTAAAATGGAGTTAGTGATTGAACCCATGTGCTCTGACAGGATGGGATGAGTGGAACCAGTCCACCGAGGACACGCCGGCGGAGGAGTAAGTAGAAGTGGAGATAACTGACATTCTTCCCCTACCCTGCTAGTCTTGCAAGTCTAGTCTCAAAGTATGTACCCTGCTCTTTCGGTGAACTTTAACCCTATTCTTTACCTAGTCATATTGATAAATATAACCGCAAGCGGTGATTAACGGGGTCCGAGCAAAATTAAAAGTCAAGAACACACTAATGGAAGATGTATAAATATGACAAATAACACACAAATGTGTGTATTCGCTGGAACACACACATTTCACAAGTGAATTAAATTAAGAGTATAGATCTGAAAATGTGCACTTTCAATGGTATCCAATGGTAATGATAGCCGTATGGTAGTTATACTATAACAAAATGGTCATATAGGCAAAATGGGTTGAGACTGTGGACGTTTGGCTTTTCTATGAAATTGTGGGAAAAGTAAACATTTTAGAGCAGAAGACCAGGGTTTTATAAATGCGTCTGATTCTAGAGATTAATATTCTGAAATAATTTTGAGTCCAGGTCAAACTGGTGAGGAGAAATAAGTCTAATTCATGTTTTTTTTTACAATAGCGCCACCTTTGGGTGCAGTACCACACATTTAGGTAGGGGGTAGAGGGGCTTATTGGTAACCATACCTGAAAATTTCAAGAGTTTTCGACTCACGGTATAGGCTGCAGCATGACTTTTACAGAATGAGGAAAAAATAAAACGTTACAGAAACAATAATGATCAAATGATGATACTGAAGTTGATCTTATCGTTTCATCACCCTTCTGGTATTTCTCTCCCGCTCTCTCCATCTTTCGATCTGTCTCTCGCTCTCACCATCCGCTCCTTGCTCTCCCTCGTTCTATCTGTCGCGTGTTCTCGGACTCTTTCTATCTGTCGCGTGTTCTCGGACTCTTTCTATCTGTCGCGTGTTCTCGGACTCTTTCTATCTGTCGCGTGTTCTCTGACTCTTTCTATCTGTCGCGTGTTCTCTGACTCTTTCTATCTGTCGCGTGTTCTCTGACTCTTTCTATCTCGGTCTCTTGCTGATGAAACGCATCCAGCGCTCTCTCAAACTAAACTTTCAAAGTTCTAAATGAAATAAAAAATAACAACACAAAGGTTCCCAGTCCCATCCATCTAATGCACACACAGTTCCCCTCGCAATTTACATTGTCTCAAAAAGTAATACGAACACAAAATGATCAATAGTCAAGAAATCAATGTAATACATTATGCTCATCACACACTTTCCTCCCTCTCCATTTTATATTTAAATCTTCTTATTGATTTTCAACATATGTATTCACAAATCCCTGCGGGTAATACCACAGTGACAAGATGGACATTTCTATACACAAAAGAAAAACAAATAATGACGGGGAAAAACAAAAATTCCCTCTCCATTTGAACACACAAAACAAACAGTAAATACCATCCAAAGCAATGAGCCACCGACTCCCCCTCCCCCTCACCCTCTCCCCCTCTCCCTCTCCCCCTTCTCTCCCCCTCCCAGGGAGATGGTGGAGGAGGCGGCCGACCGGGTGTTCATGGCGGCGCGGCTCTTCGTGCGGCTCTTCAACCGCCGCGGCGGCACGCTGCAGACGCACATCCTGGAGCTGCTGGCGCTCGCCGACGACGCCGACAGCTTCCACAAGCGCACGGTGAAGGCCAGCGTGGGCGGGGGCGTGGCCAGCGTGGCGGGCTCCGTCACCACCATCACGGGCCTCATCCTGGCGCCGTTCACCATGGGCACGTCGCTGATCGTCACGGCGGTGGGCATCGGCGTGGCCACGGCGGGCGGCCTGGTGTCGGCGTCGGCCAACATCACGGACACGGTGCACTCCAAGACGGACCGCAAGAAGGTGGAGAAGATGATCCAGGACTACCAGGACAGCATGCGGGACATCAGCGACTGCCTGCAGTTCGTGCAGGTGAGGGGGGGGGGATAGGGGTGTGAAGGGTGGGTATGGGTGTTCAAGGTTGATGGGTGTGGGGGGGTGATGAGGATGGTGCTGTGGGTGGATGAGGGGTGGGTGTGTGAGGTTAATGTGGGTGGATGAGGGGTGGGGGTGTGAGGTTAATGTGGGTGGATGAGGCTGTGTGGGGGTGTGAGGTTAATGTGGGTGGATGAGGGGTGGGGGTGTGAGGTTAATGTGGGTGGATGAGGGGTGGGTGTGTGAGGTTAATGTGGGTGGATGAGGCTGTGTGGGGGTGTGAGGTTAATGTGGGTGGATGAGGCTGTGTGGGGGTGTGAGGTTAATGTGGGTGGATGAGGGGTGGGGGTGTGAGGTTAATGTGGGTGGATGAGGGGTGGGGGTGTGAGGTTAATGTGGGTGGATGAGGGGTGGGGGTGTGAGGTTAATGTGGGTGGATGAGGGGTGGGTGTGTGAGGTTAATGTGGGTGGATGAGGGGTGGGGGTGTGAGGTTAATGTGGGTGGATGAGGGGTGGGGGTGTGGGAGGTTGATGGATGCATGGGGGATGTATGGGGGCTGGATGGGGGGTATTGCGGGTGGGTGTGGTGTGGGGGGGATCGGGGCGGGCTTGCTGTGGGACTTGTCCCTCCCCGTCCGCTTGGTGTTGTTGTGGAAAAAGATCTGCTTGTGGAAAAGCTGCGTCTTACTTTTGGGTGCAGCTAAAGATACCACTTATAGTGTCTAAGTAATTTACATGAAAGAGATCCACCGCAAATTAATGTCTATGAAGTATTTTGAATATTTCGTAGACGATGAAAGGGTTTGAATGAAAAGCAAATTAGCTAAATCTGTTTCTCCTTCCCAAACACCTGGACACTGAATTCATGAAGTACCAAAGCACTGCTAGATATTGCGTGATTTTTCGAACACATTTATTCTTACATAGTGAAGGCTTTTGGCAATGAACCTCCAATCCTGTCACCATAAAACTGTTATCAGGGTTTAACAGTATGGAAGATCCTGTTATCCAGTATTTAAATTGAAAATTAAACTATATAAGTCCATATTATTTCCTTTTCGAAAAATAGACGATTATGGTATTCGCAAGATGCCTGAAATTACAATCAATATCCTTTTGGATTTGCATTTAGGGACTTGCATCCCAATGTCAAAAACAGATTTTTTGGTAAAAATTTAGTAAAAAAATTTAGAAATGTAGCTACGGCCTCTTGCAAACTTTAGACAAATATGACGGACTGCAATAATACGTTTCTGCACGTGTGTATAGTGCAGTGTTAAATCCATATCCGACTTGGTCGAGAAAAGATCGGACTTGGTACGCAAAGACCTTTCCTGTTATGGAGTCATTTTACCCACGTTGTTCTAAAGCTTAAGAGTCATGGTTTATACTTTTTATTTTGTAATCAATTCTTATTACTGTCCTGTACTTTCTGATTCAGAGGGTACAGCTTATCTTCAAGAGAGCTTACACATATATGAATTGAATTCAAGGGGTGTCATTTTCATAAAGAACATGTTATCTCTAAGAGAAGCAATGCATCTTCATGAAGGTACAGGGGTGTGACATTCATAAAGAACATGTTATCTCTAAAAGAAGCAATGCATCTTCATGAAGGTACAGGGGTGTGACATTCATAAAGAACATGTTATCTCTAAAAGAAGCAATGCATCTTCATGAAGGTATAGGGGTGTGACATTCATAAAGAACATGTTATCTCTAAAAGAAGCAATGCATCTTCATGAAGGTACAGGGGTGTGATATTCATAAAGAACATGTTATCTCTAAGAGAAGCAATGCATCTTCATGAAGGTACAGGGGTGTGACATTCATAAAGAACATGTTATCTCTAAGAGAAGCAATGCATCTTCACAAAGGTATAGGGGCATGGTTCTCATAAAGAACATATTCTTGATTACACCCCCCCCCTCCCCGCGCTCCAGGACGGCATGGAGGCCCTGGAGGCGTGGGACTTTGAGACGTACGCCGAGGTGATCACCCGGAGCCACCTGAACCAGAACGTGAAGCACGTGGTGAAGGAGGGCGGGCGGGCGGGCAAGGCGCTGCTCATCAACACGGAGAGCCTGGTGAGCACCATCCAGGTGCTCAGCGTGTCGGGCGTGGCGGCCAAGGCGGCGCAGGTGATGAGCGTGACCACGGGCGTCATGTCGGGCCTCTTCCTGGCGCTGGACGTCTTCTTCCTAGCCAAGGACTCGATGGAGCTCAAGAAGGGCGCCAAGACGGAGTTTGCCGTCAAGATCCGCGAGGTGTGCCAGGAGCTGCAGGGAGGCCTGCTGGAGCTGAACCGCATCAAGGAGCAGCTGCAGAAGACCATGGACGGCATCGAGGTGGAGGCGGAGGGGGAGGGCGGCGATGATGAGGGGGAGGAGGAGGAGCTGAGGTCCAGCGTGAAGAAGCTGATCGAGCTCGAGGAGTAGGAGAGGTGACGTTTGGGTTGTGGGGGAGGGTAGGCGGTTGGCTTGGTTGAAGGAGGCCGAAGGTACAGGACGGCGCAAGAATGTCCAAAACTGACTATTCGCTGGAATGCCGGCTATGCGTTCCGGCTCAAACCACTGTTCCATGACGCTGAAGGAGACTTTATCAATGGAAGGGTTTTACTAGTTATATTGCATTATTCCTCGGTTGTAAATCGGACTGTTACAGGGTATTGATCGTTAGCTGCCTACACTGTGAAGATTGTCATTTGGAACAGATGTTGTAGCTGGCATATATTTTTAGCAATATATTTTAACTGTATTTTAGCTGCCATCATAGAAGTATGTTTCATTTGACATTTTATGCACATGTTTTCTGAATTGCAATTAAATAAATGGTTTGAAGTTATTGAATTGCCTTTTGTGTCTTGTTGCCAGTTCAACCACTTGAACGGATGGTACTTTTCATGCCCTAATATACAGGAGTAGGGAGAAGAGCATTACAAACAGACCCCATGTCAGTTCTACCTTGTTATCAGGTCAACTGCATTTTAATCCTTGTTTTTTTCTGCAGCATGACCACTGGCTATGGTTATCATAACCCATGTCATTGTGGCGTCACTCATCTGTAAAACCTAGAAGCGCGAACATTGGAGGCGGGTTGAATCCGGTCGGGCCGGTTTGTTTTAATGCTTGAGTGAAACGGTTTTGGGAAACGCATACAATTGACAATTAAGATGCCATTGAATCTATATTTACACCAGACCGCGTGTAGCAAGGCTGGGTCGATGACGTATGACTGCGCGTAAGTCACACTGAATCACGGTACTTTGAGGCCATGGGACGTCATATTATTTCCCAGTGACGGATTGCGCCGTTCCACAATACAAACCTGATGTCAATAGCATGGTCGTAATGAACTTTATTTATACAGCACCTTTTTACATTACGGACCCCCGTCGGGCCCCCAGAGAAGTGCTCTGGAACCGCCACTGATTTTCACTGGGGATGGATTTTGTAGGACGTGTTGGAGGTTTTGATTATTGAGAAGTTTAAGTGCATCATGTTTAGTTTAGTGCAAGGCAAACGGCAGACATCCGAGACATTTTGCCTCTGGCCTCTTGAATGCTACGCACTAAACGCACCATGTGCCAAGATGTGTGCCACAAATACCATTCTGTAATTTAAACAATGTCAAGATTCCAAATCCAGGTAAGGAAACTAAATATAGTTCCTGTTGCTTTTCTTAGAATTAATCAACAATAGAACACTGAAGAGTACAAAAACAGACCAAGAAATCTTTAACTGGAAGGTAGAAGATCACACAGGCCGGTGCTTAAACTGAAAGTGAATCCTGGGGAAAACTTGGTCCGCACATCAACGATCAACAAAATAATTAAATAAATTTGTATCTATTACTGTGTGCCTGTTGCCAACCCCTTTTTCAAGTTTTAAAATGTTTTTCATGCTTTGAATAGATGGCTCTGCCTTCACGGGAGACAGATGTTTGATCCAATGGGCTAGTTGGCCTCGCTACACTCCACCTAGGGCGATCAGCGGGGTTACTCTGACGTATCTGGGGCGTCGAGGTTGAGACGCCAACCGGCCATTGTGGAGATGGCTTTAAAGTTTTCACGTTTAGAAAATGGCGCACAAAAAAAAATGTCTACTTGCTCTTGTCCCACGAGTTATGGGTGTGACCCTGACTTCACATGTGATTGGAACAAGCCCTCCGATGCAATCTAGGAATTAAGGATCGTGAATTTCGGATTAAGTTCTTCATCTGCAAGATTAAAGAGGTTGGTTTTCAGTTCCAAGTCTTACTGCCCCTGCCTGCCCCACACACTGCCCCCTCCCCCGCCCCAACAAATATCTATATCTTACCTTTTATCTTATAACCCTTCAACCCTTATATTTGAATAAAATTGCCAAAAAGATTTTGTACAAAATAAATTGAGACGTAAAAAAGCAATGGTTAGGGATAGGCGAGAATAACTTTCCCGTCAACCCCTGTATGTGTGTCTGAGCATCATTCGATAGTATTAAAATTAATTGTTTAATAAAGGTGACGTTATGAACCTTTCCTAGAGGCATCCAAGGTCATGCATCGTAGCATACCGAGTTTCATAACGCTAATCTTTTGAAGATAAAATTTACCAGTCTATAATATAAAGAGCCAGATCTATTTAGTAGTACCTATAAGGTGTTTCCCCAAGGGGTGAGTCACAATCCCCCTGCTTTCCTGATTTACATCGGTATAGCTCACAGCATTTACATGTGTCAGCCTCCCCAAGACCTAGATGCTTCAGGATTTTAAACCGCTGTCAATTAAAACGCCACTTCAAGTCCCGGTAGTCTTCTGTGCTGCCTACAAATTCCAAATTGTACTTTTCATGCTGAGGGTGCAATCTACAAATCCATAGAGCTTGTATTAATTTGTAATGGGTCTCCCTCCTTTCGTGTTAATGGTTCACTCTTTAAGCGTTCCTTCGGTCCGTTTAAGAGCTGTAATAGTTGGATATTATTTTGGTTTGACACATCTGGTTTATGGTTAAGATTGTGACCCACACAGCTGTGGTTTCAGAACAAATGAGGATAGTTGTTTTCACAGTCTGAACATAGATACCACAGACCAGGGGCGGAACAGGTAAAGATCGTAAGATTGGGGGAGAGAGAGAGAGCAGGAACCAATCGGTGTGTGATGCATTGAACGTTGCGAATGACTGATAAATTAATCCCTCTGATATTATTGTAGCCTGTACGTGTTGTGTGAAGGTACATAAGGAAAACCGGCTATGATCCTCATCCATTACACTTTCTCAGACTCTTCCTCTCACTGGTCCACTTCCTTGTCCTGAGTGGAAGGCCCGCCCGGGTCACTATTCTTCCCCTTTCATTTGCTATAAGCTATAGTTTAGATATAACCGATTCGCCACTTCTGCTTTTTACATAGAATCAGGGTGTGTGTGTGTGTGTGTGGGGGGGGGGGGGGGGGGAACAGGTTAGACAGGAGAATTTCCCCTTCCTTGATCACTTCACTGAATACTCTGTTGTTCTGAAAAAGCTGAGTTGAACATTCTTATATAAACATGCAACCTGTTTTTGGAATCCTTTTTTTCTGTCATTTACTTGAATTCAACCCTATCTGTGTTTTAGATTATTTTCCCATTCATATTTTCTTTTTTTCATGTTGTTTTTTATCTCCTTGTGAATCCTACCGATTTAGACTTCACTGGCTTTTAAAGTAACGTAGCAGAAACACAGTCTCAGTGAGAAGGGTCCTGGGGTTCCTCGGGATTTGAATGTAGAATTTGTATGCGGGAAATCAGTGTGCACTGAATTGTCATTTGTATCAATTGGATTGAGTGTCAGTTGTCACTTGTGTCCATGGTAACCAACACCTCCCGGCCGCCTGGGCTTGCCGGGTCAACTAAGCTGCAGAGTATTTCCGCAGAGCACAATGCGCATTTTCAACCCCAGACGTTTTCATGAGGACGGACCCGTTTTGTTTTTTTTGTCCTCGTCCCGTGACGTGTCGCGTTACAGGAATAATCCGTTGTGTGTCAAACATCATCAAACGGACACGCACGGCAACGAACATTGGCCTTCACAACCGAGAGAATGAGAGAAACAAAGAAAGAGAATGCTAGAAAGAAAAAAGAAAGTTGATTCAAGAGTTTTGATTTGAACATTGAAACACATAAAATGCGAATGAAAAAAAAGAAATATCTTCAACGTAGGCCTCATACAAAACATTTATATATATTTTGTATGAGGTATATATATATCTCAAGCTAAATGTATATCTCAAGCTAGATGTATAAATCAGATAATGTCCGACAATGAATGTGTTCGTCGTCATTTTATTCTAGCAATTAACGGTAGACACGATAATTGCTAGAGGTGGATAGATGTTATTTTTTAACAATGTGGGTTCCTTGTCCATTTCTTCATCCTCTTGGATACTTGCACTCGTGTGTCTGACAGACATGGCAACAACCCAAATGTCTTTAATAAAATTCCTTATAATCATTATTATTATTTATATTGTATAATCGTTTTAATAATTATATAATTAGATTTTTCAGGTAGGCATCGGACTATTTTTTCTTTGCCGTTCAGATTTGAGACCGTTTGTTTCTCACTCGTTCATACCGTTATATTTGTTTTGCTCAAGACGACAATTAGGGAGAGAAAAATGGCGTAGATCAGAGACAAAATGACGTTTTGATGATGAGAAGCACGTTAGACCACGAAGTGTTTCCGACGAGACCACACGCACAGACATCAGGTATTGTACAGCGCGAGTTCAAGTCACGCCTCATCACTTTAAATAGCGGGGACGTTACCAGTGTCTATCACTTCCCACACTGTTCACCTGCGAGAGGGATCTGAGAAGAGGAAAATAACTAGGCCTATTACCATCCACCACTGAGCCGCAGTATCTTTAACACAACTTGTACTCCCAATCTATTCGTCTGATTATTAAAAATCAAATAAAAGACAGGTAGGTAATGGAACCTTACTACTAGGCCTAACTCTGAGAGATAGCCTGTGAGATTAACTGTGAGGCACTAGTATGAAAAAATACAAACCTCAAGTTATGATACCTGAACCTAAAATGTTTTACTTTGTTTTAATTGCTAAATGTAATTCGACCAACTCGTATGATATTAATCCAGTGATATCAGTTTATAATAATTTGTGTATTACTACAATGTAGTCTTTTATTGTGTTTACCAACACACAGTTATGATAACATTATATCTGGTATAATTAATACAGCCTACGATAGGCTAATAATTATAGAATGATAATCTTAAAGTATATTTTCAGAGTGGTCAAATATGTCAATTTTTTGAACAGATTGAGATTCTGGGCTGTAACCACCATCCACCTTTGAATTAAAATAAAGAATAATACTATTCTATGTGATACATGCACAATATGAAGAAAACTATTTGAAATGCTGCAAACAATGTTTCATATTTTAAGTAGGCTATCTTATTGTTAAAAACTTTAACTGAAGCACAGACTATAAACCCTGCCTCTTGACTAACTTTAACTTTACCCTTTTTAGCCATGGGCCAGAGTCTCCTCTTCTCCCTGCTATTGGCACTTACAATTGTGCCAAAAGCCTCTATCCAGAATACGACAATGAGCTCTACAACAGCTGGATCGACTGCTAGTACCCCAATGATGAGCTCAACAGCAGCTGGATCAACCGCCAGTACCACAATAATGAGCTTGACAACAGCTGGATCCACCGCTAGTACCGCAATGATGAGCTCTACAGCAGCTGGATCAACCGCCAGTACCACAATGGAGAGCTCTACAACAGCTGGATCCACCGCTAGTACCCCAATTATGAGCTCTGTAGCAGCTGGATCAACCGCCAGTACCACAATAATGAGCTTGACAACAGCTGGATCCACCGCTAGTACCGCAATGATGAGCTCTACAGCAGCTGGATCAACCGCCAGTACCACAATGGAGAGCTCTACAACAGCTGGATCCACCGCTAGTACCCCAATTATGAGCTCTGTAGCAGCTGGATCCACCGCCAGTACCACAATGGTGAGCTCTGCAGCAGCTGGATCCACCGCCAGTACCACAATGGTGAGCTCTACAACAGCTGCAACCCCCTCTACTATCGCAGCTATAGACCCTGCTGCTACCACTATGATTGGAACTACCCCAGCTAGAGCCACTGCTACTACCACTACGAGATCTACAGCAGCCTCTACCAACGCGACGGGACCAACCAATCCCCCTGTCCTGGTCTTCGACGGCACGGTAGAACGTCTACCCGTAAGTATTCGCAACACAATTTACTTCAATAACATACAATTGACTGAACTTATAATCAATCAAATAGCCTACGTAATGATGAGTAGGAGCACAAAGAGAACATCAAAAATAAGACTGATAATAACCCCGCTCTTATCAAACGGTTTGCGCTCTAATCAAGTCCTTTGTCCCGCTGTCATGAAAATACAGAGCCCCATCTCCAACGCAGGCTGCGGCAGTTCCCTGCTTTGTGCCGGAGAGCCGGAGAGTTGTAACCCATCGATGGCTGGATCCTGTTTCTTTGTGGGTACCAAACGGACTGCCGGACAGAACTTTGAGTTCAGCCTCTCTGGAGAGTCCGAAGGCTACATAGGCTGCACGTTGTCAACCGACAGCTCGTTGGTAAGAAAAAAACTCCAAAGGCAGCTGTTAATTAAACAGGCCAATTAAAGTCTACATATTTGTGCCATTGCTAACGTTCTGTCTGTTTGTTTGTTCTCATAACAGGGAGGAGGGGATATTACCTTCATTTGCGCCAACAACAAAGGGAACCTCAAATTCATCGGTGCTTCGCTTGACAATGGTGCTTTGAGTAGACAATCTGTAAGTTGAAGTACTTTTGGCACCTGGAAGTTCCACTTAATCCTAACCCCCCAACTGATTATCAATACAAATGTAAATATCAATACATTGTCTGGATCTCACTCTGCCTCGTTAGGTGAACGCAAACTCGGTGAAGGGTCACATCAACGGAACCACAATCCAGTGTACGTTTAAAGCCACCGTTCCCGACGCCACAGCCAGAGGGTCGGCAACGTCCTTTGCGTTAGCTGTTGTCAGTGGAACCTTCTCGCCTGGTAAGCCGTTCAAGTCAAGGCCACACAAAGCTTCACACCAACAGACTTTTAACAAACACACATACAAAACAACATACAGTGTCACACGATCACATGACCTGCCAACGCTTATACTCAACCGTGTACATGTTCTTAACCAGACACAGATGAACTTGGAGCTCCTGAGGTCAAAGTCCAGACAAAAGTGCTGGACATAGCAGACACCAACTCCAGCACCTTAAGCATCCTCAACGTGGTCACACCTGGCGTAAACAGCGGCCGGCCAATCCACCAGGCACTGTCAGAAGGTAGGCACACTAGCTCGGCTTCCTGCCGAATCACTAGCTAAACTGCCTGCTAAACTACAAGCTAGGCCGCCCGCTAAACCATAAGCTAGGATGCCTGCTAAACCTCTAGCTAGGCTGCATGCTAATCCATTAGCTAGGCTGATCGCTAAAAAACTAGCTAGAATACCCACTTAATCTTTTGCTAGGCTGCCCGCTTAAGCACTAACTAGGCTGCCTGCTAAACCTCTAGCTAAGCATTTTCAACCACAGACAATTTCATGAGGATGGACCCATTTCGTTTTTGACCTTGTGCATCCCGTGACGTGTCGCGTCACAGGAATAATCTGTTGTGTGTCAAACATCATTACACGCACACGCACGGCAACAGACCGGTCCCTCACAACCGAGGGAATGAGAGAAACAAAGAGAATGCAAGAAATAAATAATGAGTTGAATTGATTTGAACATGAAAACACATCAAAATGCGGATCTTTAGGGGAAAAGTGTGGCAGCTAAACTTCTAGCTAGGCTGCCCATTAAACTCTGAACAAGGCTACCAGTTAAACCTCAAATTACGATGTCTGCTAAATCTCTTGCTACACTCCAGGCTAGACTTCTAGCTAGGATGCTCACTTTACCTCTAGGTAGGCTGCCCGCTAAACTGCTAGCAAGGCTATATCGCTACAGTGTTTATCTGCATGTCCTTTTTTTTTTTACCAGTTAATATACAAGTTGCCTTGGCCGAGCAAAAGCAACGTTTTAATCTATTTATGAAATAATCTCATCTCTTTCCCTCTCTTGCCTCCTTTTCAGCTCTGCTCATCATCATAGCGACCATGGGACTGGCCTTGATATAAAGCAGCTTTGAAACGGTATAAATTGATAAAATACATGTGGAAATACAATCCATAGAATCCAATTATTTTTATTTGATGAACAAAGACGTTCATTTCATTAGATACTTCTTTATTTTTTTACAATTAGTAAAATGCCTCAAATCGTTTATTTAATCAAAGGATCATGATAAATACAGCCCCATGACGAAGCCTGAATGTTAGCCTTAAAGAAAGAGCTATTTATTTTTCTTACAATTATGCCCTTTTTTTTGCCTTTGGGTGAGAGATGAGTTTTGTGTATGTTTCGACACATCTATATGTGTACTCTATGTATTGTGTTCTTCTCAGACAAACAGATTATCAGGCACTGAATCAATGTTTGTCCACTCTCTCTTCGTTGAATGATGCCACTGGATGGCAGAAACGATACTGGCTTGAATGCTGAATGAAATAGTGATTGGTTATTATCTCAGCACAGGAGGAAAGTGATTAAAGTTATCACTGCATATTTTAATCTTGCTCACAGAATGAACAGGCATTCAAACACTGCTTGTGTCAGTTAATGCACTGTGTTGCGACTTCTAATATGTTTTGCTTTGTTTGAATGTTAAATAAAATAGCCTAGACCAGTCAACTAGATTCTGTTCTTGCCTACTTTGTACAATAAACCTTTTTAGGAAAATATGTGCGGGAAAAGTAATGCAAACTTGCTTTACCTTATTTCTGGTCATACATGATGATTGGGCCTATGTTGGATTTTCTTACAGGCTAGAGAGACAAAGTAGGCCACGGTCAATATTGCATTATGTTATTGATTAAAAGTTGACATTGTCCTGCTCTAAAAGCCTTGTTTGCCTTGGTAGAAACGTTTCTTTAATGTATCAGCTCTTAATCCAAAAGATAATATATAAATACCGTCTAAAAACTCTGAGTTTTTTCATATGATTTTTCATATTTGCAAGTTGTTTGCCAACTTTGGATATTCCTTTGAAAGTCTTTACGTTACATTTACTTAGCTTTTATTCAAAGCTACATGCTAACTTTTATCGAAAGCACATGAGACAATTTCAAGTGCTACATTACACACAATGTAATCATGGGCCAACATGCACTCAAAAAATAATGTCTGTCTGCAACAGCAGAAATGTAGGGTTTCAGCTTTCCTGATGTCAGTGAGTAGTTTGTTCCACCATTGTGGAGCCAGAAACGCTAACAGTTAAGATTTTGTAAAGCGTGATGGAGCAGCAAGCCGGAAGACAGTCATTCAGCCTAGTCGTCTGGCTTGGGGGTGTGGTTTAACCATGTCCTGAATGGAGGATGGGGTGGAGTAGTTTGCAGCACAGAATTCAAATACCAGTGACTTTCATCAGATTGGACAAACCACAAGGGCAGGGTGCGGAGGAGAGATGCAGTGTGGGATAACGGGTTGGCTGCACCATTCTAGATGAGTTGCAGAGGATGAATTGCACATGCTGGCAGACCAACCAGAAGTGAGTTGCATTAGTCTAGTTGCAAGATGACAAGAACGTAGAGTCTAGACCAGGGGTGCCCAACCAGTCGATCGCGGTCTACCAGTAGACCGCCGACAGATCCCAAGTCGACCGCGAGGGGTGAAGAAAAAAAATAAAATATATATATTTTTTTTTTAATAAAATAAAATTTGCGCGGGACATATACGCGCGGTAGCGCATGCGCTGTCAACAGCAGTTGAAAGCCGTCAACAGTAGTTACACACTCCTAAACGTTGGCATGGCTGAGGGGAAACGAGCTAAGACCTACCATTTTCACCCTGAGTGGGAGGAAGATTATTGATTATCGTTGAGAAAGTGCCGTGCGCAGACGGAATGAAACCCCCACTGAAGTCGTCCCCCCCCCCCCGCCGCTCGAAGGTAGGTTTGCTGGTAGATCTCGGGAGGTTGGCTACTTGAAAAGTAGATCTTGGGTCAAAAAAGGTTGGGCACCCCTGGTCTAGACCAACACTTGTTTGGCCCTCTGGATGAGGAACAGAATCTGTTCCTCATCCAGATGGCCAAAAAAGTGAGGAGGACACATCTGATGTGTCCTCCTGATGTTGTTGAGAATTAATCTGCAGGAGCTGGTTGTCAATATTGATGGAGAGGTTGTGAATGGGAGATGCCTACCTTGGCAGGAAGAGCAGCTCAGTCACATCCAGATTAAATTTAAGGTAGTGTGTCCACAACCACTGAGAGATGTCTACCAGACATGCAGAGATTCTTGCTGTGTGGTTTTAGACAGTGGAAAAGACAGAATAAGTTGTGTTTCCTCTGCATAGCTGTCGTAGGGAGACCAAGTGAGTAAATAATAACAGATGGGACCCAGAAGAGAACCATGTGGGACCCCAGTAGTGAGACGACAAGGTTCAAACACAGATTCTTTCCAGGTGACCCTGTCAGTGCGATCCTTGAGGCAGGATGTGAACAGGGAGAATGCAGAGCCTGAGATTCCCAGTTCTCTGAGGGTTGAGAGGAGGATCTGGTGGTTCACTGTGCCTAACAATTAACGTTAGACACACAGGAGGTGAAATTTAACCACACGTTATTGCATCTAGCAGCAGTAACATTGAGGGTTGTTCCTTGCATTGGTCCATTCCTTCCACTGCTTCATCTCCTTGGATACTGGCAATTTTGGGTTCTGTCAGACGTGCCGAAAACACAAATATCTTTCATATAATAATAATCATTGGGGTTCCTACAAAACACGCAGGAACCCTATTGTATTCGTTATCCGAATATGGCTACTAATAGTATAGCCATGCCAAATTTCAAGTCTATATCTGAAAAAATAAAAATTAGATGCATTTGTTCGAAGTGGCCTTTCTGAACCACGGCCTCTCTCCAAAGCAGGCTCGGCCTAAAAGTGGTACAAATGTAGTGTCGCAAAGGTCAGTTTGGATTTTGACACAGTATGCCTAAGAAACATGGCTGGTGATTGTTTTGATATGTTTGACTCCGGTAAACCAGTTTTTAGGGCATACCAATGCCATATTACCATACCAACCAAGCTCACCATACCGCCACGTACGAAAAACCTCTATTTCTCAAAATATACTATTATCTACCATACATATTCTATATGTCCATGTAGTGTAGTAGTATTGTGTCGGCCACATGACCATGGGGTTGTTGTTTCAAGACCAATCGCAAACAACGATTCTGTGAAACGTGTCATTACATCCAATAATAATGTATACTATCAGGCTTTCATTGGGCCAACATACTCGTCAAACATTAGGACCCCGTCATGGTTGCTACCAACTTTATGTATTTTAATTAAATTTCAGCTAGGCCTAGGACTATGTTTTTGACGCCTCCATTTGAGTCGGTTTCTTGTCCATTAGTCAAACAGGTTGGACCGTATTTTGCTCAAGACAGCAATTACTGAGAGGGTAGGTTTTTTCTTGGGAGGTTGACAAGAAGCCCGACACATTCTGCAGACCCTGAAGTGTTTCCAATATGCATTATGCATGAGAGGCCAGGTCTTGCAGAGCGCGATTTCAAGTCCCTCCTCATCCCTTTAAATAGCGGGCCCGGTTCCCCTGTCCATCACTTCACACTGTTCACCTGAGAGAGGGATCTGACCGAGGAAAATAACTATAACCGTCCAACACTGAGCCGCAGTACCTTGAGCACCAGTGTCTTTTACTTCGAATCGATTCAGACGTGTGATTTAAAAAGAAAAGAAAAAATACAGGTAGGTTAACAAACCTTACTACTATCTCTGAGATGTTGGCCCAACTGTTAGACACTAGCCAAAGTGAAAAATACAAAGCATGCGTTTTCATTACTTAACTTTATATACTCCAGTTTCATTAGGGGTCCGCTGCTTGCTCCGCTATTGTTTCTTTAACGTTTTTTTTCCCCTCAAATTCTGTAAGTCATTCTGCAGCCTATACCGTATGTTCGAAAACACTTGAAATCTTCAGGTATGGTTACCAATAACCCCCACTACCCATAAACCCAAATTGGTGGGACTGCCCCCAAAGGTGGCGCTATTGTAAAAAATCATGATATTTCATCATCATATTTCTCCTCACCAGATTGACCTGGACTCAAAGTTCTTTCATATTATTAATCTCTAGAATCAGATGCATCTATAAAACCCTGGTCTTTTGCTCTAAAATCGTTAGATTTTCCCACAATTTCATAGAAAAGCCAAACGTCCACAGTCTCAGCCGGTTTTGCCTACATGAACATTTTGTTATTGTATAGCTACAGCTATACAATAACATAGGGCTATTATTAGCTGGATACCGTTAACAGTGAAACATTCTCTGGATGTTTTTTTGCACTGTTTTCCTGATGTTGTGTGCTTATCAATAGACATTTTTGCGATGTGAATGAGGCTTCAAGCAGTTCAGGAATGTCAGTGGCTCAACGAGATAATGCCGTGTACTGGTGATACTTTAGCCTGGATACCAGCCTGAACTCCGCCCACAAAATTTTTGGTCTGGGAGATTCAGTCTGGAATTGAGCTAGTTGGGAGGTATTCAAGGCCTCGAAAAAGTGATCTGACCAATCAAATTGTAAGGGCGGGCTTTATACGTTGATGGACAGATGATACACATTAACGTAATCAACCACGTCACCAAAGAGCGCTCAGTTCGAATTCGTGTTCAACAAACATGGCTGCCGCTGGAGAGCTAAGAAGGGTAGATTCTGCCATTGAGTCTGTTTTAGAAGACCTCGACAGCGCCTTAATTCTGAAAGAGGAACAGAGAAACGCAATCAAGGCGTTTGTAGATGGAAAAGATGTTTTTGCCGTGCTTCTTTTTCTACTTCTTCGAACGTGCGCTCAGTTGAGTTAGTTTGAGAATAGCTGTGCGTCGCACAACATACGTCACATACTACGTTGCTCTGATTGGTTTTAGGTCTATCCAATTGAGCGAAGAGGCATTTTCCTTCCTGGTTCCGCCCTATAATCACAGCCCAATGGTTCGGTCTCACTCATATTCTGACTAGAATTATGAGTATGACATCGTCAGGCTAGTGATACTTAGGTTGAGTGTTCGAATCCTGATTAGAGCATTATGAACAAGCTGAACATGACATCCTGTCATTGCCAATCATTTAAGAAACACAACATTGAACACCACCTGAAATTCATCAGGCAATCAACATTCCGGCTCATTAGTTTCCAAGAATCGGACTGCCAAGACACAGTATGGCATTAGGGGGAACTTCTTCGTTAACCATTTTTCCTTCATAATGAACTCTGACATATTAATATTTCTTCCGTTAGCGTTCTTGACATCAAATGTTTAATTTACCCAGAATTTCAAAGATTTTTCAGGTATTTGCTTGAAAGCCCTTAATTCATTTGAGAAATGTTTGCTTGGAGTTTTCTGGATGTTGTGTGCTTATCAATATACATTTTGACCATGTGAAGGAGGCTACATTTCAGGTTTGTCAGTGGCTCAATGGGATAATGCCTTGTACTGGTGATCCTTTGAGAGTTTGAATCCCGATTAGACAATTATGAACAAGCTGAACATGACATTCGGCCATTGCTCTGCAGCCCAGTCACCTGAAAGCCGAGGCACAGTATGGCATTAAGGGGAACATCAACATCTTTCCTTCATAATTACATGTCATATTTATATATCTTCCATTATGTGTTCTTGACTTTTCATTTTCCTCGGACCCTGTTAATTACCGCTTAAGGTTATATTTTTTATTGTTTTTAATTGCTAAACATAAATATTAAACGATAGGCCTACTAATATGATATTAATTTAGCGATTATTGATTTATATGAATTGGTTTATTACTACAATGTCTTATATTGGGTTCGCCTACAGAGTTTTGATAATACAACATCTGTTAGAATTAATACACATTAGGCTTATAAACATTAAGGGTAAAGTCATTAAACATTAAGGGTAAAGTATATTTTCAGCGTGGTCAAATGTGTCCATTTTGGTCATTCAAATGCATTGAACCTGCTGTTTTTTTTTTTACATTTGGTTGAGAATCTGAACTGTAACCACCAACTCCCTTTGAGTTAAATTTGAGAATAATACCATGTTAGGCAATATAGAAACAATATGGAAAAAACAATTTGAAATGCCAACAGTGTTTCAGAGTTAAAAGGAGGCTAGTTCATGGTAAAAACTTACAAAAGCAAAAGCACAGGCTATAAACCCTGCCTCTCGACTAACTTTAACTTTACCATTTCTAGCCATGGGCTGGAGTCTCCTCTTCTCCCTGCTATTGGCACTGACAATTGTGCCAGTAGCCTCTACCCAGACAACGGCAATAAGCTCTACAACAGCTGGATCCACCGCTAGTACCACAATGATCAGCACTACAGCAGCTGGATCAACCCCTAGCACCCCAATGATGAGCTCTATAGCAATCGGATCCACAGTCAGTACCACAATGGTGAGCTCTATAGCAACCGGATCCACCGCAAGTACCCCAATGATGAGCTCTACAACAGCTGGATCCACAGCAAGTACCCCAATGATGAGCTCTACAACAGCTGGATCAACCCCTAGTACCCCGATGATGAGCTCTACAGCAGCTGAATCCACCGCAAGTACCCCAATGATGAGCTCTACAACAGCTGGATCCACCGCAAGTAACCCAATGATGAGCTCTACAGCAACCGGATCAACCCCTAGTACCCCAATGATGAGCTCTACAGCAACCGGATCAACCCCTAGTACCCCGATGATGAGCTCTACAACAGCTGGATCAACCCCTAGTACCCCGATGATGAGCTCTACAGCAGCTGGATCCACCGCAAGTAACCCAATGATGAGCTCTATAGCAACCGGATCAACCCCTAGTACCCCAATGATGAGCTCTACAGCCGCTGGATCCACCGCAAGTACCCCGATGATGAGCTCTACAGCAGCTGGATCAACCCCTAGTACCCCGATGATGAGCTCTACAGCAGCTGAATCCACCGCAAGTACCCCAATGATGAGCTCTACAACAGCTGGATCAACCCCTAGTACCCCAATGATGAGCTCTACAGCAACCGGATCAACCCCTAGTACCCCGATGATGAGCTCTACAACAGCTGGATCAACCCCTAGTATCCCGATGATGAGCTCTACAGCAGCTGGATCCACCGCAAGTAACCCAATGATGAGCTCTATAGCAACCGGATCAACCCCTAGTACCCCAATGATGAGCTCTACAGCCGCTGGATCCACCGCAAGTACCCCGATGATGAGCTCTACAGCAGCTGGATCCACAGTCAGTCCCCCAAGGATGAGCTCTACAGCATCAGGATCAACCCCTCCTAACCCAATGATAAGCTCTACAGCAGCTGGATCAACCCCTAGTACCCCGATGATGAGCTCTATAGCAACCGGATCCACCGCAAGTACCCAAATGATGAGCCCTACAGCAGCTGGATCCACTGCAAGTACCCCAATGAAGAGCTCTATAGAAACCGGATCCACCACAAGTACCCCGATGATGAGCTCTATAGCAACCGGATCAACCCCTAGCACCCCGATGATGAGCTCTACAGCAACCGGATCCACCGCAAGTACCCCAATGATGAGTGCTACAGCAACAGGATCAACCCCTAGTACCCTAATGATGAGCTCTACAGCCGCTGGATCCACTGCAAGTACCCCAATGATGAGTGCTACAGCAACAGGATCAACCCCTAGTACCCTAATGATGAGCTCTACAGCCGCTGGATCCACTGCAAGTACCCCAATGATGAGCTCTACATCCGCCGGTGCCACCGTTAGCACCGCGGCAACGCCTGCTGGCACCACGGCTAGCACCATTGCAACGTCTGCCGTAGCCACCTCTATGGCAGCATCTACTAAAACCCCAGTTGAAGCTCTACTGGTAAGGCTTTGTCTAATCTAGAACAAATACAATCCACTTCAATTCCATACAATTGACTGAAACTATATTCAATCAAATAGCCTTGATAATAATGATTAAGAGTTGAAAGATTATAATATCATAACACTTTTTTTCCCTTCTCTTCTTAAATTGTTTTTCCCTCCGTCTTCAAAATCCAGACGGCCATCTCCAGCGAAGGCTGCACCAAGACCCTGCTTTGTGCCCAAGAGCCGGCGAGCTGCGACCCATCGGTGACAACATGTTACTTTGTATCCGCCGAGCAGACTGAAGGCCTGAACTATGGGTTCAGCCTCTCTGGAGAGTCGGAAGGCTACATAGCCGTCGCGTTGTCAACCGACAGCTCTTTAGTAAGAAAAAACTCCAAAGGCAGCTGAAAATTGCACAGGCCAATGAAAGTCGACATATATTTTTGCCACAGCTAATGTTCTGTCTGTTTGTTGGTTCTCATAACAGGGAGGAGGGGACATCACCTATATTTGCGCAAACAATGAAGGGTCCTTCGAATTCATCGGTGCTTCGCTTGACAATGGTGCTTTGAGTAGACAAACTGTAAGTTGAAGTACTTTCGGCACCTGGAAGTTCCACTTAAACCAAACCCCCCAACTGACTATCAATACAAATGTAAATATCAATACATTTGTCTGGATCTGACTCTGCCTTCTTAGGTGACCGTGAACTCGGTGAAGGGTCTCATCAACGGAACCACAATCCAGTGTACGTTTACAGCCACCGTTCCTGATGCCACAACCAGAGCACTGTCTACGTCTTATTCTCTAGCCATTGTCACCGGAACCCTTTCCAGTAAGTCAATCTGGTCAAAGCCACACAAAGCTTCACATCCATCCGCACATCCAACACACACACGAACAAAACAACATACAGGATCAAATGATCACGTGACCAGAAACCGCATATCCTCAACTGTACATGTTCCTCACTAGGCTCAGGTACACTTGGAGTCCCCGTGGCCAGAGTCCAGACCCCAGTTCTGGACATATCAGACGCCAGTTACAGCCCCAGCACCCAAACCACAGTCTCAACTACCGTGAGCACCTCTAGTAATCTGGCAACGCCTGCCGGATCCACGGCTAGTACCCCAATGATGAGCTCTACAGCATCAGGATCAACCCCTAGTACCCCGATGATGAGCTCTATAGCAGCTGGATCAACCCCTAGTACCCCGATGATGAGCTCTATAGCAACTGGATCAACCCCTAGTACCCTGATGATGAGCTCTATAGCAACCGGATCCACAGCAAGTACCCCAATGATGAGCTCTATAGCAACCGGATCCACAGCAAGTACCCAAATGATGAGCTCTACAGCAGCTGGATCCACAGTCAGTACCCCAATGATGAGCCCTACAGCAGCTGGATCCACTGCAAGTACCCCAATGATGAGCTCAATAGCAACAGGATCAACCCCTAGCACCCCGATGATGAGCTCTATAGCAACCGGATCCACCGCAAGTACCCCGATGATGAGCGCTATAGCAACAGGATCAGCCCCTAGTACCCTAATGATGAGCTCTACAGCAGCTGGATCCACTGCAAGTACCCCAATGATGAGCTCTACAGCAGCTGGATCCACTGCAAGTACCCCAATGATGAGCTCTATAGCATCAGGATCAAACCCTAGTACCCCGATGATGAGCTCAATAGCAACCGGATCCACCGCAAGTACCCCAATGATGAGCGCTATAGCAACCGGATCAACCCCTAGTACCCCGATGATGAGCTCTACAGCATCAGGATCAACCCCTAGTACCCCAATGATGAGCGCTATAGCAACCGGATCAACCCCTAGTACCCCGATGATGAGCTCTACAGCATCAGGATCAACCCCAAGTACCCCAATGATGAGCTCTATAGCAACCGGATCCACAGTCAGTACCCCAATGATGAGCTCTACAGCAGCTGGATCTACCGTAAGTACCCCGATGATGAGCTCTATAGCAACCGGATCCACCGCAAGTACCCCGATGATGAGCTCTATAGCAACAGGATCAACCCCTAGCACCCCGATGATGAGCTCTATAGCAGCTGGATCAACCCTTAGTACCCAAATGATCAGCTCTATAGCAACCGGATCCACAGTCAGTACCCCGATGATCAGCTCTATAGCAACCGGATCAGCCCCTAGTACCCCAATGATCAGCTCTATAGCAACCGGATCAGCCCCTAGTACCCCAATGATCAGCTCTATAGCAACCGGATCAGCCCCTAGTACCCCAATGATCAGCTCTATAGCAACCGGATCAACCCCTAGTACCCCAATGATCAGCTCTACAGCAGCTGGATCCACAGTCAGTACCCCAATGAAGAGCTCTACAGCAGCTGGATCCACTGCAAGTACCCCAATGATGAGCTCTACAGCAGCTGGATCCACTGCAAGTTCCCCAATGATGAGCTCTACATCCACCGGTGCCACCGTTAGCACCGTGGCAACGCCTGCTGAAACCACGGCTAGCACCATTGCAACGCCTGCCGTAGCCACCTCTACGGCAGCATCTACTAAAACCCCAGTTGAAGCTCTACTGGTAAGGATTTGTCCAATCTAGAACAAATACAATCCACTTCAATTCCATACAATTGACTGAAACTATGTTCAATCAAATAGACTTGATAATAATGATTAAGAGTTGAAAGATTATAATATTAAAACACTTTTTTTCCCTTCTCTTCTTAAATTGTTTTTCCCTCCGTCTTAAAAATGCAGACGGCCATCTCCAGCGAAGGCTGCACCAAGACCCTGCTTTGTGCCCAAGAGCCGGTGAGCTGCGACCCATCGGTGACAACATGCTACTTTGTATCCGCCCAGCAGACTGAAGGCCTGAACTATGGCTTCAGCCTCTCTGGAGAGTCGGAAGGCTACATAGGCGTCACGTTGTCAACCGACAGCTCTTTAGTAAGAAAAAACTCCAAAGGCAGCTCTGTCAATTGCACAGGCCAATTAAAGTCGACATATATTTGTGCCACTGCTAATGTTCTGTCTGTTTGTTGGTTCTCATAACAGGGAGGAGGGGACATTACCTATATTTGCGCCAACAATGAAGGGTCCTTCGAATTCATCGGTGCTTCGCTGAACAACAGTGCTTTGATTAGACAAACCGTAAGTTTAAGTACTTTTGGCATCTTCGAAGTTCCACTTAACCTTAACCTCCCAACTGTAAATCAATGCAAATGTAAATATCAATACATTGTCTGGATCTCACTCTGCCTTGTTAGGTGACCGTAAACTCGGTGAAGGGTCTCATCAACGGAACCACAATCAAGTGTACGTTTAATGCCACCATTCCTGATGCCACAACCAGAGCACTGTCTACGTCCTATTCTCTAGCTATTGTCACCGGAACCCTGTCCAGTAAGTCAATCTAAGCATAGCCACGCAAAGCTTCACATCAATCCGCACAATCCAAACCACACACAAACAAAATCACATACAGGATAACATGATCACGTGACCAGCAATCGCTTATCCTCAACTGTACGTGTTCTTCACTAGGCACAGGTGTACTGGGAAATCCCGTGGCCAGAGTGCAGACACAAGTGCTGGACTTATCAAATGCCAGCTCCAGCACCAGTATCCTCACCACGGTCGCAACCACCACAGTCACAACCACCACAGTCGCAACCAGTACCGTTGCAAACAGCGGCCGGCCAACTCACCTGGCACTGTCACAAGGTAGGCAGACTAGCAAGGCTTCCTGCTAAACCCGTAGCTGTGCTGCCCACTAAACCACGAGCTAGGCCGGTATCATAAAGTATCATAAAGTCGGCGTGGGTCGTTACCATCAGGATAACACGCCCCCCTCTTTCCTAAAGCTTTCAGCCCAGAATGCTTTTTTTTAAAGACGTAGTGTTCGAATTCCAGCTGAGACATTGGGCTTACTGGCTCTTTTAAGTAGCCACTAGTCTGATTATATTAAAAGAAAGTATTTAATTCAATTACTCTAGCTAGGCTGCACACTAAACTCTAGCTAGGCTGCAAACTAAACTCTAGCTAGGCTGCAAACTAAACTCTTGCTAGGATGCACCCTTAACTCTAGCTAGGCTACCAGCTAAACCTCAAGTTAGGCTGCCCACTAAACCTCTAGCTAAGCTGACCATTAAACCTCTATCTGTTGGCCCGCTAACTGCTAGCAAAGCTATATCCGCGTTATCTGCATATCCTTTGATTCACCAATTAACATACAAGTTGCTTCGGCTTTGCTTTTAAGTAGCAACTAGTTGTCTGATAATCTTAAATTCATTGTTTTAAAGTAACGATGAAATAATCTCATCTCTTTTCCTCTCTTGCCCCCATTTGCAGCTCTACTCATCATCCTAGGGACCATGGGCCTGGCCTTGCTATAAAGCAACTTTAAGAAGTGACAAAAACATAATTGTGAAAATACAATCCTTAGCATCCACAATTTTTTATTTGATGAACTAAACATTTACATTTAATTAATTAACTACATAAAAAAAAACTTTTGACTGTTTGTAAAATACTTCACTTTTTTTCTATATTCAGTTCATTAATGGAGGATTTTGTTAATTAAAGGCCCATGACGATGCCTGTCAGTTAGCCTTAAAGAGGGAGCTATTTATTTTTCTTAACAATTATGTCCTTTTTTTTAACTTGGGTTGAGACATGACTTTAGTGTATATTTCAACACATCTGATTGTATGTTTCATGTATTTATTGTGTTGCTCTCAGACAAACAGGTTATCGGGCACTGAAACAATGTTTGTCCTCTCTCTTCGTTGAATGATGCCACTGGATGGCAGAAACGATACTGCCTCTAGTTGCCTCATTGTCAAATTGTAAAAGCAACCTTTTTTAAATAATGGCTTTGTAATGTGATTATGAAATATTCTCCTCCCTTTCCCTCTCTCGTCTGCATTTTTATCTCTGCCCATCATCATAGAAGCCATAGGACTGGCCTTGTTATAAGGCAAAGACTGGCCTTGTTATAAGCCGTATAGCAGGCAAACGCCTGCTATACGGCTATTTAATGTCAAGACTATGAATGGGTTCATTAAAGGCAAAAGTGTAATCGCCAACAATGCTCAATTGGTCATTTGATTTTGTATTTGTCGATTTTAGGAGATCTCTTCAGTTTTGACCGTACAGAAAAATATATCCAGACAGAAATATATCCATATCTAGACATAGATACCAATGTAGAGTTTTGTTGATGGCTGGTTTAGGCAGCCTCAACTAACCCGAATCCTCTTGACAGGCTCTGGGGCTGGGTGGGGCTGCACACCTGTGACACATTCAATAATCAGGGCACACAGGTTGAACCAGCCATCACCACACATGCTCATGGGTAGCTCTGACATGCCAATACGGAGCACCTTCCCTGACTGACACTTCTTCCAACTCTGTTGTTGTTTTCAGGTTACAACAACCACAACCACAACAACAACAACAACAACACACTCATTAGGAACTCTGCCTTGTCAGTATTCAATACCTGCTCTGCATGCACCAAACCGTCCAATTCTACAATAAACCAGTTTCCCACAGCATCTGCCTTTGTCCTGGTATCAGGCTATTGAATGCAGACAGTATTTTAAATGACTGTTACATTCCTTTAACCTTGATTATTAATATGAGCTATGACGAATGTTTTATTTAATTGACTGCTGCCCGTTGTTTTCTTGTACTGACCTATGAACGCTGATCTGTTGCCTCTGACATATAACTGGGCCTAAAAAAAAAAAAAGTTTGGTTCCTGTTGGTTGTCAGTTGAGGTCATGGGTAGGTAGGGAATTTTTTTTATTTTTTTATTTTATTTTTTCCAGCGGCAGCGAATGATAGGTAGGTTGTTTTCATTGAAAAACGAGAAAATTCGCTCATCCTTGTACAGAATGAAGAGGTGCTGGACCAAAACGTGATTTTAGTTTGCATCAAAAAATATATATATATTTTTTTATTTATTTTTTTTATAAAGCTCATAAAATAATTTGGGTCGCACATAAATTGACAGGGTCGGTCGGAAACCGGAACCAAACAAAAAATTTTTTTAGGCCCTATCTTGTTTTGTCTGAGTATTCTACTTTTTTAAAGTTGTGTGTATAGTGCTGCAAATGAAATGCCCTTCTTGGGATGAATATAATTGTCTGAATCTGAAAAACTGGTCATGACATAATTTGCCAATGACGGGAATTATTGATTTAAAAAATGTCAAAAAATTGGCAAAAGGAAGCAAGAGTCTTGGGATGTTTACCATCAGGAGGATGACAAAAGGTTTGACGTAGTTGATAATCCGGAATTATTTCCACCACGCCTCATACACGCAAGATCAGGTGTTATCCACAAGATCAAGTTCCTCCTTCTTCCTTTAAATACCGAACACAGATCCCCTGTCCATCCATTCACAGACTTCAGACACCTGCAAGAGAGACTTTAGGAGAGGAAAGAAATCTTTTCCAGCTGAGCCGGACTACCTTAACCCCACTGTTACTCTGAATTGATTTGTACGTGTGAAAAAGGAAACTGGTAGGTAAACCCACTTAATGAGGCTACTAACTGAGTTGTACTAACTATAAGGCACCTTGTGTTCTGAATCCAATACCAAAGATAATGTGTCCAGTGGTTTTATTTGCTTAATGCAAATGTAAAATAATAGGCCTACGTATGTGAGGGGCTAAATCCAGTGATATCTCTTAATATAAATTTGTTTATTCCCAAAAAAGTAGGCTAATGTTGGGTTCGCCTACACACATGTTGTAATAATACATGTGGTATAACTAAACCAGCCTACGATATAGAATAGCATTTTATTATAGAATAATAATCTTCACATTAATCATTTATAGTAAAGTATACTTCAAGCAAGGCCAAATGTGTACATTTAGGTTATTTTAAATGCATTAAATATGGGATCAATCTGTTGGTATTTTCAAAATTGTGTAATTTTTTAAGAGGGAGATTCTTTGTTGTAACCAAACTATGAACCTTTGAATTAAAATAGTTTGAGAACAATCTGTTCTAGGCGATACAAGAACAATTTGAAGACAATTATTTGAAATGCTAACAAACGCAAAAAATGGCAGCACTGGGGCAATGTCTCACAACTTTAACTTTACCATTGCTAGACATGGCCGGAGGAATGCTGTTCTCCCTGCTTTTGGCACTGACCATTCTGGCTGGAGCCTCTAGCCAGACCGCAACCACCATGGCAGCCGCAACCACCACAGCCCCCGCAACAACCACGGCAGCCGCAACTACCACCGCAGCCGCTACCACCACAACAGCAGCCGCAACCACCACGGCAGCCGCAACCACCACAATGGCAGCCGCAACCACCACGGCAGCCGCAACCACCACAATGGCAGCCGCAACCACCACGGCAGCCGCAACAACCACGGCAGCCGCAACCACACCGGCAGCCGCAACTACCACCGCAGCCGCAACCACCACAACAGCAGCCGCAACCACCACGGCAGCCGCAACCACCACAATGGCAGCCGCAACCACCACGGCAGCCGCAACCACCACAATGGCAGCCGCAACCACCACGGCAGCCGCAAAAACCACGGCAGCCGCAACCACACCGGCAGCCGCAACTACCACCGCAGCCGCAACCACCACGGCAGCCGCAACCACACCGGCAGCCGCAACCACCACAATGGCAGCCGCAACCACCACCGCAGCCGCAACCACCGCCGCAGCCGCAACCACCACCGCAGCCGCAACCACCACCGCAGCAGCAACAACAGCGGCCGCAACCACAACGGCCGCTGCAACCACAACAGCAGCAGGCGCAACCACAACAGCAGCAGGCGCAACCACAACAGCAGCTGCAACCACGACAGCCGCCACAACCCCAGCAGCCGCAACCACGACAGTCGCCGCAACCACAACGAGTCCACCTGTACTGACATCCAACAGTACGGTAGGAAGTCAATTGGTAAGTGTTTCACCTAAATAATACACTACAATGACAGAAATTGTATTATGTCATGTAGCCTAAATAACAATAAATTAGGAAAAATAGAAAAATCGGACACATAATAATAATAATAATTACCCGCACTTATTAAATCATTTTTCCCGCCGTCATCAATCACAGAGCCCCATCTCCAACCAAAGTTGCAGTAGTTCCCAGCTCTGTGCCTCACAGCCACAGAGCTGTGACCCATCGGTGGCTGGACCCTGTTTCTTTGTGGGTGCCAGACGGACTGCCGGACGGAACTTTGAGTTTGGACTCTCTGGACAGTCCGATGGCTACATAGGCTGCACGTTGTCACCGGACATTGCTTTGGTAAATAACCCTGACAATCGCACAGATCAATTAAAATCGACTTATGTCTGCAACATTGCTAATGTGCTGTCTGTTTGCTGGGTCTCATCACAGGGAGGAGGAGATACTACTTACGTTTGCGCCAACAACAATGGAAGGGTCGAATTCATCGGAACGATCTTTCAAAACGATCAATTGATTCGACAAACTGTAAGTTTAAGTTCATTCGGCACCTGAAAGTTCCACTTAACCCTAACCTCTTAACTGTCAATGGACGTGTTGATATCAAAACATTGACTGGCTTCGACTCTGCCTTTTTAGCTGAATGCAAACTCGGTGAAGGGACGCATCGACGGGAACAGAATCCAGTGTACGTTCGCAGCCACTATCCCTGATGCGACAGCCAGCAGGACGCAGACTACCTTTTCGTTAGCTCTTGTCACCGGAGCATTCAACCCCGGTAAGCCAATCGAGTAAAAGCCCAAGAAAGCTTCACACCAACGCACACACACACAGACATACACACACACACACACACACACACACACACACACCAAACAGGATCATATGATCACAGGATCTTCAATCGCTTATCCTTAACTGTACATGTTCTTAACCAGCCACCAACGTCCTGGGAGCTCCCGTGCCCAGAGTCCAGACCGGAAGGGTGGAGCTGGGCAACCCCAACTCCAATAGCACCAACCTCATCACCTCCGCCGGCGGCAGGCCAACCTACCAGGCACTGTCACAAGGTAGGCGGACTAGCAACGCTCCCTGCTAAACCGGTATCTGCATGCTAATCCATGAGCTTGGCTGCCCTCTTAATCTCTAGATAGGCCTGCCACTTAAGTGCTAGCTAGGCTACCAGCTAAACCTCAAGTAAAGTTGCCCACTCCAGTATGCTGCAGGCTAGACTTCTAGCTAGGCTGCCCACTTAACCTCTAGCTAGGATGCCCAGTTAACCTCTAGCTAGGCTACCCTGTTAACCTCTAGCTAGACTACCCTGTTAACCTATAGCTAGGCTGTCCACAAATCCACTATCTTAACTGCTAGCAATACCTGCTTCAGCAGATATAGTTGCCTAGGCCTCACTTTAAAGTGGCCACTAGTTGTCTGTTAATCGTAAAAGCAACGTTTAATGCAATTATGAAATAACTTAATCTCTTTCTCTCTATTTTCAGCTCTGCTCATCATCCTAGGGACCATGGGTCTGACCTTGCTATAAAGCAGCTTTAAGAAGTTCCAAAAGTAGTAAAAACCTACATTACATATATTAACTACATCAAAAATATATGAACAATTCGTAAAATACTTTGTATTTTTCAATCCTCAGTTCATTAATGGAAGGATATTGTTAATTAAAGGCCCATGACGATGCCTAGAAATTAGACTTAAAGAAGGAGCTATTTATTTTTCTAACAATTTTGTCCTTCTATTCCATTGTATGTGTCATGTATTTATTGCGTAAGTCTCAGACAAACAGGTTATCAGGCACTGAACCAATGTTTGTCCCCTCTCTCTTCGTTGAATGATGCCACTGGATGGCAGAAACGATACTGGCTTGTATGTTAAATAAACTTGCGATTTGTGATTATCTAAGCACGAAAATTAAGAGCAGAATTAAATTAAGTTAATTCTGCTCACAGGAAAAACATGCATTCAAACAGTGGTGGTATGATCCGATTGTTATGCACTTTGTTTGTTTGTTAAATAAAATATACCTATACCAGTCAACTTGATTCTGTTCTTGCCTACTTTGTAACCACGCTTTACCTAATTTCTGGTCATTACATGATGGAATGGCCTATATTGGATTATTTTACATGCTAGACTAGAGCAACCCGATCTCTTCAATCAAGGTCATGACCATTCAAGGTGATAGGTGGTATGCATCTGCGCTCCACACAAGCTAATTGGAAGGATGGGCTTATCATCTGTCATCTAATGCAGCGGTCCCCAACCACCGGGCTGCGGCCCGGTACGCGGGACATTCCTAACCGGGCCGTGGGTTAATAGGCTACGACATGAATAGAAAAAATAAATTAAATTTAAAAAATTCATGCAAAATGCATGCACACTTAGTAAACTCAATTTACTTCGCAACACTGTCACTCTTTTACATGCCATAAGTCTATATGCAGTTGTTAGATTGCATATAACATTTTTGGCAAGGTCTTAACTTCTTTTCTTAGGCATAACTGTCTGTCTGTCCCGTCCTCAACACGTATTGGTTTCAGCGGCTGCGCGCACAGCCTAAGCTCACTTCAGTTGTTCAGTTCAACAGTAGTCTCACACTATGAGCTCAGCTCAACCTGACACTCCAGGGGAGAATGACGACTTTCTTTAAACTGGCAGATAAAGTTGCTGCATTTAAAGCCAAGCTTGATTTGTGGGAGCGACGAGTGGACAAGGGAGTATTCGATATGTTCCAAACATTGGTGGGGACTTTGGGAGAGACTGAGGCAGGGCCCATTCTCTCGCAGCTGGTGCGCGATCACCTTGTTGCGCTTTCAAATGAATTCGAACGTTACTTCCCATCCTCCAAAGATCCATGGCGAATGAATGATTGGATCCGCAACCCATTTGTCAATTTCCCGAATCACTTGTCAGTGCAGGAGGAAGATCAAATGATCGAAATAGCTAATGATGGTGGTCTTAAAAGTGTGTTTGAGCAAACCTCTCTGGCGGGTTTTTGGATCAAAACCAAAGCGGAGTATCCCGAGATATCCGTAAAAGCGCTGAAAACGATGCTTCCATTTCCCACCACGTACCTATGCGAGGCCGGGTTTTCGGCAATGGCTGCAACTAAAACAAAATTGCGCAATCGATTGGACATTTCAAACACGCTAAGGGTGTCACTGTCTTCCATCACCCCCAGATGGAACCTTCTTGTTGAAGGGAAACAAGCACTTCTTAAATTGTTTTTCCCTCCGTCTTCAAAATGCAGACGGCCATCTCCAGCGAAGGCTGCACCGAGACCCTGCTTTGTGCCCAAGAGCCGGCGAGCTGCGACCCATCGGTGACAACATGCTACTTTGTATCCGCCCAGCAGACTGCAGGCCTGAACTATGGCTTCAGCCTCTCTGGAGAGTCGGAAGGCTACATAGCCGTCGCGTTGTCAAGCGACAGCTCTTTAGTAAGGAAAAACTCCCATGGCAGCTGCAATTGCACAGCCCAATTAAAGTCGACATATATTTTTGCCACAGCTAATGTTCTGTCTGTTTGTTGGTTCTCATAACAGGGAGGAGGGGACATCACCTACATTTGCGCCAACAACGAAGGGTCCTTCGAATTCATCGGTGCTTCGCTGAACAACAGTGCTTTGATTAGACAAACCGTAAGTTTAAGTACTTTTGGCATCTTCGAAGTTCCACTTAACCTTAACCCCCCAACTGTAAATCAATGCAAATGTAAATATCATTACATTGTCTGGATCTCACTCTGCCTTGTTAGGTGACCGTAAACTCGGTGAAGGGTCTCATCAACGGAACCACAATCCAGTGTACGTTTACTGCCACCATTCCCGATGCCACAACCAGAGCACTGTCTACGTCCTTTTCTCTAGCTATTGTCACCGGAACCCTTTCCAGTAAGTCAATCTGAGCAAAGCCACGCACAGCTTCACATCCATCCACACAATCCAACACACACACAAACAAAACCACATATAGGATAACATGATCACATGACCAGCAATCGCTTATCCTCAACTGTACGTGTTCTTCACTAGGCACAGGTGTACTGGGAAATCCCGTGGCTAGAGTGCAGACACAAGTGCTGGACATATCAGATGCCAGCTCCAGCACCAGTATCCTCACCACGGTCGCAACCACCACAGTCACAACCACCACAGTCGCAACCAGTACCGTTTCAAACAGCGGCCGGCCAACTCACCTGGCACTGTCACAAGGTAGGCAGACTAGCAAGGCTTCCTGCTAAACCAGTAGCTGTGCTGCCCACTAAACCACGAGCTAGGCCGGTATCATAAAGTATCATAAAGTCGGCGTGGGTCGTTTCCAACAGGATAACACGCCCCCCTCTTTCCTAAAGCTTTCAGCCCAGAATGCTTTTTCTTTAGTCACGTAGTTTTCGAATTCCAGCTGAAACATTGGGCTTACTGGCTCTTTTAAATAGCCACTAGTCTGATTATATTAAAAGAAAGTATTTAATTCAATGACTTTTTCATGTTTTCTCCTCACTTCTCTTTCTGCTCGCCATCCCACAAGCTAGGCTGTTCACTTGACTTCTAGCTAGGCTGCCCACTAAAGTGCTAACTAGGCTGACCACTAAACCTCGCGCTAGGAAGCATGCTAACCCACGAGCTAGGTAGCCCACTAAACAGCTAGCTAGGCTGCCTGCTTAACCTCTAGCTAGGCTGCACACTAAACTCTAGCTAGGCTGCAAACTAAACTCTTGCTAGGTTGCACACTTGACTCTAGCTAGGCTACCAGCTAGGGCTGGGCGATATGACGATATAGATCGTGTGATGATATAAAAATGTCTATCGTTTCATATTATGCTCTATTGTTTATATCATCTTGTCGCAAATCACACTCTACGGTAATATTTAAACGCTTTTCATTCTTCCACACGTCACATGAAGGCAACACAAACAAACATGGAGGAGAGTGAATTCGACAATTCTCAACAGGAGAAGGACTCAGACGACCAGCCAAGACAAAGTGAGCTCGTACCTATAAGAGTGGCTAACCGGTCCCCTCACCAGACTCAAACACCACAAACCTATTTTACCACCTACGAAAGAATCACGAAAAAACAGTATGGAGAGTCTACGGATGAAGTCCACAAAAGTACAGTGCTCGAGTACGTCGAGTGCTCAAAACGTACTTGTTATATTCTATAGATTTATATTGTGAGCCTTATATTGCTGCATTAGTTTAAACTTGAAAGTGTTCCATGTTTACATTTCGTATTTTATATACCAATATTTATGTAAGGCCTGTATTCATTTTTGTTTGCCGCTACAATACAAAGTTCTACTGTTAAAGACTATTGGTATGGTTGGTTTTAATATTTTTGAAAACCAACCAAAAAAGTATTTTCTATTTACCTTTTTATATTTATACATTCATATTTTAAATTTTGTTCCATGCATAAATTGCACCATGGTTCTAAATAAAAGGAGAAAAATAATCATGAGTAAGTTATCTTTATTTGTAGAGTATATAATTCAAAATGTAATACGAAATAGGCCACAGAAATGTGGTCATTTTATATAAACTATTTATTCATTGAATTTACAGAAAATGTGCTATATCCTGATATATATCGTTATCGGGATATGAATGACCTATATCGGGATATGATATTTAGTTATATCGCCCAGCCCTACTACCAGCTAAACCTCAAGTAATGCTGTACGCTAAACCTCTAGCTACGCTCCAGGCTAAACCTCTAGTTAGGCTGCCCACTAAACCTCTAGCTAGGCTGACCATTAAACCTCTATCTGTTGGCCCGCTAACTGCTAGCAAAGCTATATCCGCGTTATCTGCATATCCTTTTATTCACCAATTAATATACAAGTTGCTTCAGCCTTGCTTTTAAGTAGCAACTAGTTGTCTGATAATCTTAAATTCATTGTTTAAGTAATGATGAAATAATCTCATCTCTTTTCCTTTCTTGCCCCCATTTGCAGCTCCACTCATCATCCTAGGGACCACGGGCCTGGCCTTGCTATAAAGCAACTTTAAAGCAACTTTAAGAAGTGACAAAAACGTACTTGTGAAAATACAATCCTTAGCATCCATTTTTTTATTTGATGAACAAAACATTTAAATTTAATTAACTACGTAAAAAAAACATTTTGACTGTTTGTAAAATACTTTTTTTTCTATCTTCAGTTCATTGATGGAAGGATTTTGCTAATTAAAGGCCCATGACGATGCCTGTAAAGGCCGATCCAAACCTCCAGATCAGGACGAAATTCGTCCGCGACCCAAACGTTATCCCCGGAACTACCCTTCATACCTCCGTCTGGTTTCAGCGTTGTTATGGATGTTACGCATAAATCCTCTAGAGGGCAGTGACTGTCGTTTCACAAATTAACGGCATCGACAATCGCAAACATGACATCTGTACAGATGATTGTGAATCCGTGTATGGTTCGTTCTTTGAATATTCCGATTTAAAACGAAATCAGAAAAAACAATTAAGTCGTTTTTTTGGTTTTTCTGATTTGGTTTTTAAACTGAAAAAGGGTAAAAGGAATAAACAAATCAACGGCATTTTATTTGTGTTTGTGTGTTTTGTGTGTTGGTTTTTTAAACCCGAAACATAAAAACAAAAATAGATACATTTATAGTTATAGGCTACACCAGAAGGCAGAACGCAGCGAAGAAAAAAGAGCCAACCACCTAAACCAGCAATAGACTATTTATATTTAGCCTTAGTTATGGCCGCACTTGAACCTTATTGTGATTTTATTCGTGAACTATTTGACACTGGAAAGACACTTGACGCGATCAGTACCGCTCATAAGCAATCTGGTGCCCCGAAGTGCTCCGTTATGATGGTGAGGAGGTTCTGTGTGGAGCAAAACCTTCGAAGAAGAAATCTAGTTTCCGATTTAGTTTCAGATCGTCCACTCGCAGACTCGCCGGCTCCCACGCTGGCCATTGTAGAATGCGTGAGACTCGATGGAACGTTTGAAACGTCTTTTATGCATATATTTTTTAAACCACGTGCCCCTTTCCCGGCATTCATTGCGTTTTTTTAATCTAAATATCACGCAAACAAAACAAGCAACTGGATTATTCAGTTGTATTTCATGTAGGCTACGCCGTCTAGGCTTCGCCTTATGGGCTTGTCCCGCCGAAGACGTCGTCCATGGAGGCGTCGTCGAAGAGTGAAGAGGGGATCCTCTCCAGGCATCTCTTCTTTTCCCCTGCGGTGGACCTGTCTGACGCCATCGACCTGTTCAGGGCCGGCCCTGACGACAACGATGGCATCATCGACGCCGACGACGACGCCGCCATGGACGACGTCTTCGGCGACTCTGCGTCCGGTTTTTCCCGCTCCCGGGTTTCAACCGCCACCGCCGTGCAACACGAGAGACCGCGCCGGATGGCCGATCTCTTCGGGGAGATCATGGGTGAGGCGGCGGCCATCAAGGGGATTCCCATGCCGGCCCCGCCTCTCGCCCCCGTATCTGACGATATGCAGGGCGAGTGCTTCGCATCCCATCTTCTTCCCGACGGGTTACCCAGTGCCCCTTGTTCCCGCCTGTGCAGCACTTGTTCACTGCTGCCGGTGGGGACCCTTCGACCCTGAAGGCCCCAGTGAAATCCTACACGGATTTCACCAACGTGGAGGGGTGGGCCGATACTCAGGCGTGGGGGATCCCTCGCCTGGAGCCTCCCCTGGCAGCGCTTCTCTGACCGGGCGCCGGATGGCGCCCTAACGAAAAGCCGCTGCCCCCCGACCGCCTCCAGAAGCAGATTGTCGGCCTAACAGACAGGGTGTTCGTTTGTGCCTCTCAATCCGCGGCGGCGGTCAACAACATCGCCCTGCTCTCCTCTGCGATGGTCTCCTTGTCGGTTGACAGGGAGGCCTACGGCCCGGAGGAAGCCACAAGATGGCTGGCGGTTTCCTGCTTTTCCAGCGCCTCCAGCTATGCCAGCCGATTGCCGTTTCGGCCGGCCGGCATATGACGTGGGCTACCATGATCCAAAGGGTCATAAGGCTCTCCCACACTGCGGTGCCGGAACGAGAGCGGGCCAGCCTCGTCCAGGGTCCATTAGCGCCGGATGGCCTTTTTGGTCCCCGGTTCTCCGAGGTTCTCGCGCACCAGCAGTCTGTCCGTGAGAATCGTTCCCGGTTCGGGGCGATTCTCACGGGCTCCTCCCACCAGCAGGCCGGGAGGAAGCGGGGTCCAGGCCGGTCCCAGCGTTCCAGGGGGCCGCCTCCGACTCCAGCCCTGGTGCCGCAGCAGCAGCAGCCGCAGCCGCCGCCGCCGCAGACGGGGAGAGCAGCGCCACGGACCGGGAAGTTCCGGAAGCTTGCTCCTACTTTTTCATTCCCCAATAAAGAAAAAAGTAAAGACCGTTCGGCCAAACGGCAGTACATGGTACCTAAAGAGCGATATTCCTTAGGCCACCTGCGTCCTACGCTTGTGGTGCGTTCCTCCATGTTGCCTCTTTCCCCCCCCTTTCACAGGCCCACGGGACGGTGCACCACCCGCCCGATATCTCGGGACGGCTGTTGGTTTGGCTCCTGAGAGGTTGATCCTGCAGGGCAAAGGTTTGCCTGAGACGGTTATCAACACTATTCAGAGTGCTCGTGCGCCTTCTACTTCTTCCCTCCACCACTTCCCTCGAAGTGGTGCGCCTTCTCTAATTGGTGTGAAAGGAACCACGCTGTCCCATCTCAATGCGAGGTGGGAAGCGTGCTTTCGTTTCTGCAAAACTTATTGGAGAAAGGTTTGGCCTTCTCCACTATCAAGGTCTATGCGGCAGCCGTTTCGGCTGGCCATGCAGGCTGTGATGGTGGACCGATCTTCAGCCATCCACTGGTCAAGAGATTCTTGCGTGGGGCTAGACGGGTTAGGCCTGTTTCACCCGTGCTTACACCACGCTGGGATCTCCCCACCGTGTTGCGTGGATTGTCCAGGGATCCTTTCGAGCCTTTTTCTCAGGCCCCTTTGGATGCCCTGTCCTTTAAGACGGCGCTCTTGTTGGCCTTGGTTTCTGCCAAGCGGGCCGGTGAGCTAACCGCTCTGTCTGTCAGCCCGAGTTTCTTTGTTTTCCTAAACGAGGACAGCTCCTTCGCGTTGCTCAGACCTAATCCTGCGTTCCTCCCGAAGAACATTAATAGTTATTTTCGGTCGAGGGATATTGTGCTTAAGGCTTTTCACCCCCCGCCTCATTCTAGTGAGGCGGAGGCGGAGTTGCATCTCCTGTGCCCGGTTCGGGCATTGGCTATGTACGTGAATCGCTCGGCCGCGTTCCGCTCCACACAACAGTTGTTTGTGTGTTACAGCGACGCTAGCAGGGGCTGCGCTCTCTCTAAGCAGCGGTTTTCTCGCTGGGTATGTGAGGGTGTTTGCTTAGCCTACTCTCGACAGGGCTTGGCGCCACCGTTGGGCGTTAAAGCTCACTCCACACGGAGCGTGGCCGCTTCAACGGCTCTACTCAAGGGCGTTTCTGTGGAAGACATCTGCGCGGCTGCGTCTTGGTCTTCCCCCGGCCCCTTTGTCCGTTTTTACATGTTAGACATGTCCAGGGGCTCACTCGGCAACTCTGTGCTGGTCGTCCGGGGACCCCTTTTACGGCTTAAGAATATAGACATGTTCTTTAAAGCGGCGTGGTTGGATTTCCTCTTGCCGGCTGGCGAGTTGGACTTGACTACCAGTCTTACTCTCCCACCGTTTTTCAAACGAAAAACAGGCTAGGGTTTTTTTCTATTGGCCCGCCAATTGTCAGGTGGTTTTGTTTGCCAGTATGGCACCCCCGCCGTTTCTTTCAAATAAGAAACGGCCGAGAGAGACCCCTTATTGGAGAGCCGGATCCGTAGCTCCGCCCCCGGTGGTAGCGGACCTAATGGAAACCTTGTTGCTCTGGTTTTTCTTTTCCTTTTCATGGGTCCCATGAAGCACGGATTAGAGCTGGAGTCTTTACAGACTCACTTTTTTCTCTCTTGATCATTCCCTTGTTTGATCTAGGAGGAATTCGTTTTTTATTAAGCTGTTGTGTTTTACACTTCCTTGGCTTTTTGTAATGTGCTCTGTTGACTTAAGTCGTTTTGACTGGGGTCCAGCAGGAGTACATTGATCGGGCTCCGCACGCAGCTTCGCCTTAGCCCATAAGGCGAAGCCTAGACGGCGTAGCCTACATGAAATAGAACGATAGTTATGTTATTATAACTCTAGTTCTATGATTGTAGGCGTAGCCGTCTAGTTTCCCACCTGCTGTACCCTCCAAATGCTGAAAGAAAAGCGTGGAGGATGAGCGACGGTATACACTGCGTTATATAGACACGATACCGTGGGAAATGTGGGCGATGCCCACGCTGATTGGTGCATAGTTTGAAATTTTCAGCGCGCGCACGGGACAAGCCCATAAGGCGAGGCCTAGACGGCTACGCCTACAATCATAGAACTAGAGTTAGAATAACATAACTATCGATTTGTGTTACCAACGAGAGAGAGGTATGATCAGTTAAGCATGACGAAGGAGAAGTGTATGGAAGTAAATCTGTGCCATCGGATTTTGAAAATAAAAAGCCATTGAATTCTTTTTATTTTCAAAATCCGATGGCAAAGATTAACTTCCATAGAAGTGACTCAAACATTTTGTGGTTGAGAGGGCGTATTGGTTTCCACCACAGGTTTCTACAGGAAAAATTCTGTGTGGGGGTGGGGGAATCTAGAGCGGTTCTCCACATGAAGAAATATTCCGTTCCTATTTTCATACCAAATGGATATGTCCACTTTCACTTTTGCGCTATAGCAGTCAGGAACATGGGCATAGTTGTGGAAGTGCTGGTGTTAGAAAACAAAGTTGACGGGAATTAAAGTGCTGCACATCGACTGTACAAATGTAGATTATTCTCACAAGAATTTTAATTCAGATATCGAATAGACTAATAAACTCTGAATTGTAAAGATAAAATTCAGCATTCTGATAAAAAGTCAGAAAACGTGGATAAAATCCGAGTTCTGATAATTAAATCCAGCATTAAAGGTGCATTTAAGAAGGTTCTCACCAGTCATTTGTCGCCTGGTCGCGGTGTTGAGGTTTTTTTTAAGTAGTTCACTAGTCGTAGAGCGCAATAATTAGCAGTGTCAGAATTCTGAGAACTTAGTCAGAATTCTCTGACACTGCAAATTAAAGCGCTACTACTAGCGAACTACTTTCAGTTTCACTAAATTAACCTTTAATGCTAGATTTGCATGAACGCTATTGTGTGAATTAGTTTGGTTAGCTTTCGTGGAAGCCGGAAGTGGGAGATTCCTTATTTTTTTTACCATTATTGTTTTATTAACAAATTTCTCCCGCAGGGGATTGAGAAAGTTCTATTTTGAACAGAAAGAAACACTTGGTCATACTTTACACACTTTACCACAGCATTGGCCTACTGAATGCAACAGATATATTTTCAGCATTGGACTGAATGCCACATAAATATATAATTATGTTTTTGCACGGTTGCAACGTTTAAAAGTTCAAGCATATGCCTCTACTTGTATTGCTTAAGCCTTAAGCCAATAGCCTTTTGAGGCAGTGTTTTTTCTGAATATTAGTGTTAAGGGCCAATAATGCTTACTATCATATGTTAGTTACCATGTCTGTGGACACATTTGTATGCAGTCACATGTAAATATAAGAAAACAAATTGACTTATGATGGTGTAGCCATGCATGTTGTTTTATTGTTAATATGTCAATTTGTTTTTTATTGAAAATACTTTGTATAGATGAATTATCCCCAAACTTGTCATCGTAACACCTTAAAAGTAAACATGACTTAACATGGCAGATACCTGTGTATTGTTTATCATATGCGGTATGAGTGCAACGTTTTCAACTCAGTTCCTTGGTAGAACCCACTTACAGTAAATATCACTTCTGATGGAAAAAAAGATGCGGATGAAAAACACTTTTCTTATCTATTGTGCAGAGTTCTTCAAGGAAAGTAATCGAATCCAAAGGAATAGCTTTAAAGAGACTTTATTTAGTATAAAGTATTTTCGGTATGGTAAACTGATACTCTGAAGCAAAGAGAGATTGAAGATGTATTCTAAACACGTGCTGAGCGACTCCTAGCTGATCAAAAACATAAACCCATCTATGTCTAATCGCTGCCGAGAAGTTTCTGAGGACAATGTGGGTCTGTAGGCTGTTATGGTCTGATCAGCGCGGTCCGGAAGTAGTGGGGGGAGCCGATGTGAGATAACCCTCGGCTTTTCTCGCCTGGTCTGTGATGCTGCCTTCTGTGGCTAAAGTATTTATTACAGCCTTCAGTAAGGTCTTGCTCCCCTTGTGGCTATGTATGGTATTTACGGCTTATATGTTTGGTCCTGCTTCATTGGGTCTATGTGTGGGTAGCTTAGATTCTTAAAATACGTAACAATTGTTACTATTATATTGTTCAAAATGTACGCATATATAAAAAATATATATAGCGTATAAAAAGTGCCTGGTAAAGAAGATGAGTGGCTGGTAGATTTTTTAGTCTAACTGCCACAGTGGCTGGTGGGCAAAAAGTGTGTGTGTGTGTGTGTGTGTGTGTGTGTGTGTGTGTGTGTGTGTGTGTGTGTGTGTGTGTGTGTGTGTGTGTGTGTGTGTGTGTGTGTGTGTGTGTGTGTGTGTGTGTGTGTGTGTGTGTGTGTCCACGGCCCAACCCCGCCCATTCTCTGGTGTTCAGAATGTGGTGGAAAAACGGTTTTTGAGATAAGAAGGTCCTACCGCCCTGAAATTTTAATAGAATAAGGGGGAATCCGTGTGTGTGCCACGGAATATCAGTGCCATATATTAATGGAAATGTTTCCGTCATTGGCAAAAGGAAGCAAGAGTCTTGGGAGGTTTACCATCAGGAGGATGACAAATGTTCGACGTAGTTGACAATCCGGAATTGTCTCCACCACGTCTCATACACGCAAGATCATTTGTTATCCACAAGATCAAGTTCCTCCTTCTAACTTTAAATGCCGAACACAGATCCCCTGTCCATCCATTCACAGACTTCAGACACCTGCAAGAGAGACCTTAGGAGAGGAAAGAAACCTTTTCCAGCTGAGCCGGACTACCTTAACCCCACTGTTACTCTGAATTGATTTGTACGTGTGAAAAAGGAAACTGGTAGGTAAACCCACTTAATGAGGCTACTAACTGAGTTGTACTAACTATAAGGCCAGACCCGTCGCCAGACCTGAGTCTTAAGGGGGGCATATCAAATGCATAGGGGGGCACAATTATTATTAGCCTAGAGTATGTATATTTCCTCTAGGGATCGACCGATACCGATTTTTAAGGGCCGATACGATACCGATATTTTTTCATCAGCCTTAGCCGATACGCCGATACCGATTTTCTTGAGCCGATTTTTTTATTATTCTTTTTTAAAGGAACATTTATTGAACTTCAATATCAAAAACAATATTTAACAAATAGTAAAAACAGGTGAAGTAGAACAAGTAAGAACAAGTAGATGAACAATATTTAACAAATATTAAAAACAGGTGAGGTAGAACAAGTAAAAAAAAAAATAAAAATTTAAAAAAGAATCGGCGAAAATCAGCCGCGTATCGGCCAATACCGATACACGTAAAAAACACGAATATCGGCCGATAATATCGGCCGACCGATATATCGGTCGATCCCTAATTTCCTCTATTCGCGCAGCACATAATCATCACGTTAAACATAACCAACAGCAATATGACCCTATAGCCTATAGCCTACAACATCACATCATTCCTCATCATTTAAAGCAATACATTACATAGAAGCAATGCTATGAATATATATCCATAAAACACTGGACTATACAACATATTAGGTGTAAAAGCAGTTATCAGAGAGATATGCATTGACATTAGAACCTCCTCGTCAACATATCCTTCTACTCAGACGTAAACTTGTGAGTTAGGTCCTTTTCAAAAGCAAGCTGAATCAGCTGGGCCTTGCGTCTGTGCAGCATACCTCGCCGATGCTCTGAGGAGACGTTTTTCAACGTGGAAAATGAGTTTTCACACATTGCTGTGGAAGCCCCTAAAGTTAGGGCAAGGGTGTAGGCTGTGAGAACAGTCGGCATAGCCTGGAGTGCACAGTTGAATTTGCTAAGGATGTTTGCTATTGTCCATTTTCCGGGGGTAATCCGGGGGTCATTAATTTTCAGTTCCAGCTAATAATAGCAGGAGAGGGATTACCTTTGATGGGTCCAGGAAATTATTTGACTGATTATTAGACTGTTGGTGGGCTTTTCAACCACTTACGAATATCCATGATGATGAACTAGAAATGAAAGTAAGCAGGGGCGATTCTAGGTTCTGACTTTTGGGGGGGCTCAACCCCAGGAAGCCACAGGTGTATATGAAGTATATAAAGTCCTGTCCAAGATTTTTTTATTCCACAACCTTTATTTTATTAGTTACTATGCTGTTGTATGTCTAAGCCTAAAGCTGGCAGTGTCAGCTAAATAATGCAGTTCTGAATCACTAAAGTGATGAAAGGAAAAAAGACTATTTGGATGAAGGAATAATCAATGGATGTGAACTGTAATAACAAATTTGAGGTATATTAAATTTCCTTTGTTTAAGTTTCACTCAAAAATTACCATAGTTCCCCCTTTTGTTTTTATTTACACAGTTACTGAAACAAATTGGTATAACATGTACAAGATTAATAATATGAGAAACATACCACTATTTCGGGAGCAATAAACTATGTTGTCTCGCTTTCAGGGACCCATACATTTTTATAAAACTTCTGATGCAAAAAAATCTTGTTCTGATGCAAAAAAAAAGGGTGCTAATTTTCAGTTAAAACAAAACCGCTGGCATTATTTTATCAGCTGTGGGCGTTTTCATTGCCATAACAACGTGAGCTAATCAACAAGTACAACATGTTCTAGACCAGTGGCTCTCAATTATTTTCTGTCATTCCCACCCTAGGAGACAGAGATCATTTTTTGCGCCTTCCCTGAATTGAAATAGCCTACTATTGAGAACCTGCTAATATTTATTTATTTAGATTAATACAATTAGCCTCTGCAACAACTTAAAACAATTTCTAAGTTCAGTTTATTAACTCAATTTGTAACATTTAAACAAGACTGCTAAGTCTGTGTGAATCTCAAAACAGAGAAACAAGAGCATATGATTCACTGTGGTTTGCATTTAATTCAAATTATTTTTTGTCAGCTTCATCAGCTTATTCCCTTTCAAAAAAAATAATATATGTTCTTCTTTCAAGCATGAATAAAGACACCAAGTCCCTCTGTCATGACTTTGTACGATCAAAATTCTTGTAAAACTTCTGACCCTTGGTATTATGTTTATTTAAATTAAAATAAGTAACTTATTAAAATAAATCAATTTTATAAGCTGAGGGCGTTTTCATGAGCCTCATAGTATTAGAAGATGTGGTACTTGTTGATTAGCTCAGTTGTTATGGCAATGAATAAGCCCTCTGCTGATAAAATAATGCCAGCGTCTTTTTTCAACTGAAAATTAACACCCGTGTCAACTTTTTCTGCTCCTTGCACCTTATCATGCTTATCATGTTACGCAGAATTACTAGCCCCTGCCGACTAAAAAATTAAACAATTCAAGAGGCGGCATAGTTAGAATCGCCTTGTGGTCAACTGTCATTTAATAGTCATCTGACAAATTATGTCAAGGTTTTAAAATGATTATTATCATTATTAGCTGGTCATGTTATAACACAGCTGGTAATCGTGGATTTTCTGATAAAGACTAGCAAGCCTTTTTGACAGACAAAACAGCAGAAACTAGCTTAAGTGTGCTCGGGCTGCCTTTTTGGTTTTGTCAAACAGGAGACGCCCACCCACCAATCAGAGGTTAGAGATTCCTGCAGGAAGGTTGCGCTCGATTTCACTAGCCCATTTGTGCCTGTTCATTAGTGTACAGCATCTATTCTCTCATTGCTTGTGTAAAAAAAAAAAGGTAGAATATTAGATTTGAGGACGAAATGATAGGGTGGGCTAAGGCAAGTTTTGGGTGAGCTTGAGCCCACCCAAAAAAGGCCAAAAAGAAAAAAGGTCTCGCCATTAGAGGCAAAAAAGCCTTTGTTTACCTTGACAGCGGTCAATTATACTTGGCAACGGTGAATTATCAAATATAATTCACCGCCAGAAGTTGTGAAGGGCCCATGCAAGTGAACGGAGCGTTAATAATATAAATAATAACATAACATATATGCATATTTTTTTCTTTTTTTGAGATCTGTGCCTCAAGTGGGGGGGGCACAAGCATTGCGGGGGGGGGGCCCGGCCCCCTATGGCCCGCCCATAGCAACGGGCCTGTATAAGGCACCTTGTGTCCTGAATCCTATACCAAAGATAATGTGTCCAGTGGTTTTATTTGCTTAATGCAAATGTAAAACAATAGGCCTACGTATGCGAGGGGCTAAATCCAGTGATATCTCTTAATATAAATGTGTTTATTCCTAAAAAGTAGGCTCATGTTGGGTTCGCCTACACACAGTTATAATAATACATGTGGTATAACTAAACCAGCCTACGATATAGAATAGTAATTTATTATAGAATAATAATCTTCATATTAATCATTTATAGTAAAGTATACTTTAAGCAAGGCCAAATGTGTACATTTAGGTTATATTTAAATGCATTAAATATGGGATCAATTTGTTGGTATTTTCAAAATTGTGTTATTTTTTAAGAGGGGGAGATTCTTTGTTGTAACCAAACTATGAACCTTTGAATTAAAATAGTTTGAGAACAATCTGTTCTAGGCGATACAAAAACAATTTGAACACAATTATTTGAAATGCTAGCAAACGCTAAAAATGGCAGCACTGGGGCAATGTCTCACAACTTTAACTTTACCATTGCTAGACATGGCCGGAGGAATGCTGTTCTTCCTGCTTTTGGCACTGACCATTCTGGCTGGAGCCTCTAGCCAGGGCACAACAGTAGCCGCAACCACCACAACAGCAGCCTGATTAATAATATGAGAAACATACCACTATTTCGGGAGCAATAAACTATGTTGTCTCGCTTTCAGGGACCCATACATTTTTATAAAACTTCTGATGCAAAAAAATCTTGTTCTGATGCAAAAAAAAAGGGTGCTAATATTCAGTTAAAACAAAACCGCTGGCATTATTTTATCAGCTGTGGGCGTTTTCATTGCCATAACAATGTGAGCTAATCAACAAGTACAACATGTTCTAGACCAGTGGCTCTCAATTATTTTCTGTCATTCCCACCCTAGGAGACAGAGATCATTTTTTGCGCCTTCCCTGAATTGAAATAGCCTACTATTGAGAACCTGCTAATATTTATTTATTTTTTGTCAGCTTCATCAGCTTATTCCCTTTCAAAAAAAATAATATATGTTCTTCTTTCAAGCATGAATAAAGACACCAAGTCCCTCTGTCATGACTTTGTACGATCAAAATTCTTGTAAAACTTCTGACCCTTGGTATTATGTTTATTTAAATTAAAATAAGTAACTTATTAAAATAAATCAATTTTATAAGCTGAGGGCGTTTTCATGAGCCTCATAGTATTAGAAGATGTGGTACTTGTTGATTAGCTCAGTTGTTATGGCAATGAATAAGCCCTCTGCTGATAAAATAATGCCAGCGTCTTTTTTCAACTGAAAATTAACACCCGTGTCAACTTTTTCTGCTCCTTGCACCTTATCATGCTTATCATGTTACGCAGAATTACTAGCCCCTGCCGACTAAAAAATTAAACAATTCAAGAGGCGGCATAGTTAGAATCGCCTTGTGGTCAACTGTCATTTAATAGTCATCTGACAAATTATGTCAAGGTTTTAAAATGATTATTATCATTATTAGCTGGTCATGTTATAACACAGCTGGTAATCGTGGATTTTCTGATAAAGACTAGCAAGCCTTTTTGACAGACAAAACAGCAGAAACTAGCTTAAGTGTGCTCGGGCTGCCTTTTTGGTTTTGTCAAACAGGAGACGCCCACCCACCAATCAGAGGTTAGAGATTCCTGCAGGAAGGTTGCGCTCGATTTCACTAGCCCATTTGTGCCTGTTCATTAGTGTACAGCATCTATTCTCTCATTGCTTGTGTAAAAAAAAAAGGTAGAATATTAGATTGGTGAGCTTGAGCCCACCCACAAAAGGCCAAAAAGAAAAAAGGTCTCGCCATTAGAGGCAAAAAAGCATTTGTTTACCTTGACAGCGGTCAATTATACTTGGCAACGGTGAATTATCAAATATAATTCACCGCCAGAAGTTGTGAAGGGCCCATGCAAGTGAACGGAGCGTTAATAATATAAATAATAACATAACATATATGCATATTTTTTTCTTTTTTTGAGATCTGTGCCTCAAGTGGGGGGGCACAAGCATGGTGGGGGGGGGGGGCCCGGCCCCCTATGGCCCGCCCATAGCGACGGGCCTGTATAAGGCACCTTGTGTCCTGAATCCTATACCAAAGATAATGTGTCCAGTGGTTTTATTTGCTTAATGCAAATGTAAAACAATAGGCCTACGTATGCGAGGGGCTAAATCCAGTGATATCTCTTAATATAAATTTGTTTATTCCTAAAAAGTAGGCTCATGTTGGGTTCGCCTACACACAGTTATAATAATACATGTGGTATAACTAAACCAGCCTACGATATAGAATAGTAATTTATTATAGAATAATAATCTTCATATTAATCATTTATAGTATACTTTAAGCAAGGCCAAATGTGTACATTTAGGTTATATTAAATGCATTAAATATGGGATCAATTTGTTGGTATTTTCAAAATTGTGTTATTTTTTAAGAGGGGGAGATTCTTTGTTGTAACCAAACTATGAACCTTTGAATTAAAATAGTTTGAGAACAATCTGTTCTAGGCGATACAAAAACAATTTGAACACAATTATTTGAAATGCTAGCAAACGCTAAAAATGGCAGCACTGGGGCAATGTCTCACAACTTTAACTTTACCATTGCTAGACATGGCCGGCGGAATGCTGTTCTTCCTGCTTTTGGCACTGACCATTCTGGCTGGAGCCTCTAGCCAGGGCACAACAGTAGCCGCAACCACCACAACAGCAGCCGCAACCACCACCGCGGCAGCCGCAACCACCACAACCCCCGCAACAACCACGGCAGCCGCAACCACCACAGCGGCCGCAACCATCACAGCGGCCGCAACCACCACGGCGGCCGCAACCACCACAGCGGCCGCAACCACCACAGCGGCCGCAACCACCACGGCAGCCGCAACCACCACGGCAGCCGCAACCAACACGGCAGACGCAACCACCACGGCAGCCGCAACCACCACAGCAGCCGCAACCACCGCAGCCCCTGCAACTACCACCGCAGCCGCAACCACCGCAGCCCCTGCAACTACCACCGCAGCCGCAACCACCACCGCAGCAGCAACAACAGCGGCCGCAACCACAACAGCGGCCGCAACCACAACAGCAGGCACTACAACAAAAGCAGGTGCAACCACAGCAGCTGCAACAACACCAGCAGCAGGCACAACCACAACAGCGGCCACAATCACAACAGCAGGCGCAACAACAGCAGCAGGCGCAACAACAGCAGCAGGCGCAACAACCACAGCAGGCGCAACCACAACAGCAGCAGGCGCAACCACAACAACTGCAGGCGCAACCACAACAGCAGCAGGCGCAACAAAAACAGCAGCAGGCGCAACCACAACAGCAGCAGGCGCAATCACAACCGAAGCAGCCGCAACCACAACAGAAGCAGCCGCAACCACCACGGCGGCCGCAACCACCACGGCAGCCGCAACCACCACGGCAGCCGCAACCACCACGGCAGCCGCAACCAACACGGCAGACGCAACCACCACGGCAGCCGCAACCACCGCAGCCCCTGCAACTACCACCGCAGCCGCAGCCACCACGGCAGCCGCAACCACCGCAGCCCCTGCAACTACCACCGCAGCCGCAACCACCACCGCAGCAGCAACAACAGCGGCCGCAACCACAACAGCGGCCGCAACCACAACAGCAGGCACTACAACAAAAGCAGGTGCAACCACAGCAGCTGCAACAACACCAGCAGCAGGCACAACCACAACAGCGGCCACAATCACAACAGCAGGCGCAACAACAGCAGCAGGCGCAACAACCACAGCAGGCGCAACCACAACAGCAGCAGGCGCAACCACAACAACTGCAGGCGCAACCACAACAGCAGCAGGCGCAACAACAACCACAGCAGGTGCGACCACAACAGCAGCAGGAGCAACAACAACAGCAGCAGGCGCAACCACAACAACCTCAGGCGCAACCACAACAGCAGCAGGCGCAACCACAACAGCAGCAGGCGCAACAACAACAGCAGCAGGCGCAACAAAAACAGCAGCAGGGGCAACCACAACAGCAGCAGGCGCAATCACAACCGAAGCAGCCGCAACCACAACAGAAGCAGCCGCAACCACCACGGCGGCCGCAACCACCACGGCAGCCGCAACCACCACGGCAGCCGCAACCACCACGGCAGCCGCAACCAACACGGCAGACGCAACCACCACGGCAGCCGCAACCACCGCAGCCCCTGCAACTACCACCGCAGCCGCAGCCACCACGGCAGCCGCAACCACCGCAGCCCCTGCAACTACCACCGCAGCCGCAACCACCACCGCAGCAGCAACAACAGCGGCCGCAACCACAACAGCGGCCGCAACCACAACAGCAGGCACTACAACAAAAGCAGGTGCAACCACAGCAGCTGCAACAACACCAGCAGCAGGCACAACCACAACAGCGGCCACAATCACAACAGCAGGCGCAACAACAGCAGCAGGCGCAACAACCACAGCAGGTGCAACCACAACAGCAGCAGGCGCAACCACAACAACTGCAGGCGCAACCACAACAGCAGCAGGCGCAACAACAACCACAGCAGGTGCGACCACAACAGCAGCAGGAGCAACAACAACAGCAGCAGGCGCAACCACAACAACCTCAGGCGCAACCACAACAGCAGCAGGCACAACCACAACAGCAGCAGGCGCAACCACAACAGCAGCAGGCGCAACCACAACAGCAGCAGGCGCAACAACAACAGCAGCAGGCGCAACCACAACAGCAGCAGGCGCAACCACAACAGAAGCAGCCGCAACCACCACGGCGGCCGCAACCACCACGGCGGCCGCAACCGCCACGGCAGCCGCAACCACCACGGCAGCCGCAACCACCACGGCAGCCGCAACCACCACAGCAGCCGCAACCAACACGGCAGACGCAACCACCACGGCAGCCGCAACCACCACAGCAGCCGCAACCACCGCAGCCCCTGCAACTACCACCGCAGCCGCAGCCACCACGGCAGCCGCAACCACTGCAGCCCCTGCAACTACCACCGCAGCCGCAACCACCACCGCAGCCGCAACCACCACGGCGGCCGAAACCACCAAAGCGGCCGCAACCACCACGGCGGCCGCAACCACCACGGCAGCCGCAACCACCACGGCAGCCGCAACCAACACGGCAGACGCAACCACCACGGCAGCCGCAACCACCACAGCAGCCGCAACCACCGCAGCCCCTGCAACTACCACCGCAGCCGCAGCCACCACGGCAGCCGCAACCACCGCAGCCCCTGCAACTACCACCGCAGCCGCAGCCACCACGGCAGCCGCAACCACTGCAGCCCCTGCAACTACCACCGCAACCACCACCGCAGCCGCAACCACCACGGCGGCCGCAACCACCAAAGCGGCCGCAACCACCACGGCGGCCGCAACCACCACAGCAGCAGGCGCAACCACAACAGCAGCAGGCGCAACCACAACAGCAGCAGGCGCAACCACAACAGCAGCAGGCGCAACAACAACAGCAGCAGGCGCAACCACAACAGCAGCAGGCGCAACCACAACAGAAGCAGCCGCAACCACCACGGCGGCCGCAACCACCACGGCGGCTGCAACCGCCACGGCAGCCGCAACCACCACGGCAGCCGCAACCACCACGGCAGCCGCAACCACCACAGCAGCCGCAACCAACACGGCAGACGCAACCACCACGGCAGCCGCAACCACCACAGCAGCCGCAACCACCGCAGCCCCTGCAACTACCACCGCAGCCGCAGCCACCACGGCAGCCGCAACCACTGCAGCCCCTGCAACTACCACCGCAGCCGCAACCACCACCGCAGCCGCAACCACCACGGCGGCCGAAACCACCAAAGCGGCCGCAACCACCACGGCGGCCGCAACCACCACGGCAGCCGCAACCACCACGGCAGCCGCAACCAACACGGCAGACGCAACCACCACGGCAGCCGCAACCACCACAGCAGCCGCAACCACCGCAGCCCCTGCAACTACCACCGCAGCCGCAGCCACCACGGCAGCCGCAACCACCGCAGCCCCTGCAACTACCACCGCAGCCGCAGCCACCACGGCAGCCGCAACCACTGCAGCCCCTGCAACTACCACCGCAACCACCACCGCAGCCGCAACCACCACGGCGGCCGCAACCACCAAAGCGGCCGCAACCACCACGGCGGCCGCCACCACCACGGCGGCCGCAACCACCACGGCAGCCGCAATCAACACGGCAGACGCAACCACCACGGCAGCCGCAACCACCACAGCAGCCGCAACCACCGCAGCCCCTGCAACTACCACCGCAGCCGCAGCCACCACGGCAGCCGCAACCACCGCAGCCCCTGCAACTACCACCGCAGCCGCAGCCACCACGGCAGCCGCAACCACTGCAGCCCCTGCAACTACCACCGCAACCACCACCGCAGCCGCAACCACCACGGCGGCCGCAACCACCAAAGCGGCCGCAACCACCACGGCGGCCGCAACCACCACGGCGGCCGCAACCACCACGGCAGCCGCAATCAACACGGCAGACGCAACCACCACGGCAGCCGCAACCACCACAGCAGCCGCAACCACCGCAGCCCCTGCAACTACCACCGCAGCCGCAGCCACCACGGCAGCCGCAACCACCGCAACAGCAGCAGGCGCAACCACAACAGCAGCAGGCGCAACAACAACAGCAGCAGGCGCAACAAAAACAGCAGCAGGCGCAACCACAACAGCAGCAGGCGCAATCACAACAGAAGCAGCCGCAACCACAACAGAAGCAGCCGCAACCACCACGGCGGCCGCAACCACCACGGCAGCCGCAACCACCACGGCAGCCGCAACCACCACAGCAGCCGCAACCAACACGGCAGACGCAACCACCACGGCAGCCGCAACCACCACAGCAGCCGCAACCACCGCAGCCCCTGCAACTACCACCGCAGCCGCAGCCACCACGGCAGCCGCAACCACCGCAGCCCCTGCAACTACCACCGCAGCCGCAGCCACCACGGCAGCCGCAACCACTGCAGCCCCTGCAACTACCACCGCAACCACCACCGCAGCCGCAACCACCACGGCGGCCGCAACCACCACCGCAGCCGCAGCCACCACGGCAGCCGCAACCACCGCAGCCCCTGCAACTACCACCGCAGCCGCAGCCACCACGGCAGCCGCAACCACCGCAGCCCCTGCAACTACCAACACGGCAGACGCAACCACCACGGCAGCCGCAACCACCACAGCAGCCGCAACCACCGCAGCCCCTGCAACTACCACCGCAGCCGCAGCCACCACGGCAGCCGCAACCACTGCAGCCCCTGCAACTACCACCGCAGCCGCAACCACCACCGCAGCCGCAACCACCACGGCGGCCGAAACCACCAAAGCGGCCGCAACCACCACGGCGGCCGCAACCACCACGGCAGCCGCAACCACCACGGCGGCCGCAACCACCACGGCAGCCGCAATCAACACGGCAGACGCAACCACCACGGCAGCCGCAACCACCACAGCAGCCGCAACCACCGCAGCCCCTGCAACTACCACCGCAGCCGCAGCCACCACGGCAGCCGCAACCACCGCAACAGCAGCAGGCGCAACCACAACAGCAGCAGGCGCAACAACAACAGCAGCAGGCGCAACAAAAACAGCAGCAGGCGCAACCACAACAGCAGCAGGCGCAATCACAACAGAAGCAGCCGCAACCACAACAGAAGCAGCCGCAACCACCACGGCGGCCGCAACCACCACGGCAGCCGCAACCACCACGGCAGCCGCAACCACCACAGCAGCCGCAACCAACACGGCAGACGCAACCACCACGGCAGCCGCAACCACCGCAACAGCAGCAGGCGCAACCACAACAGCAGCAGGCGCAACAAAAACAGCAGCAGGCGCAACCACAACAGCAGCAGGCGCAATCACAACAGAAGCAGCCGCAACCACCACGGCGGCCGCAACCACCACGGCAGCCGCAACCACCACGGCAGCCGCAACCACCACAGCAGCCGCAACCAACACGGCAGACGCAACCACCACGGCAGCCGCAACCACCACAGCAGCCGCAACCACCGCAGCCCCTGCAACTACCACCGCAGCCGCAGCCACCACGGCAGCCGCAACCACTGCAGCCCCTGCAACTACCACCGCAGCCGCAACCACCACCGCAGCAGCAAATACAGCGGTCGCAGCCACAACAGCGGCCGCAACCACAACAGCAGGCACTACAACAAAAGCAGGTGCAACCACAGCAGCTGCAACAACACCAGCAGCAGGCACAACCACAACAGCGGCCACAATCACAACAGCAGGCGCAACAACAACAGCAGGCGCAACAACAGCAGCAGGCGCAACAACCACAGCAGGCGCAACCACAACAGCAGCAGGCGCAACCACAACAACTGCAGGCGCAACCACAACAGCAGCAGGCGCAACAACAACCACAGCAGGTGCGACCACAACAGCAGCAGGCGCAACATCAACAGCAGCAGGCGCAACCACAACAACCTCAGGCGCAACCACAACAGCAGCAGGCGCAACCACAACAGCAGCAGGCGCAACAACAACAGCAGCAGGCGCAACCACAACAGCAGCAGGCGCAACCACAACAGCAGCAGGCGCAATCACAACAGAAGCAGGTGCAACCACAACAGCAGCAGGCGCAACCACAACAGCAGCAGGCACAACAACCACAGCAGGCGCAATAACAACAGCAGCAGGCGCAACAACAGCAGCAGGCACAACAACCACAGTAGGCGCAACAACAACAGCAGCAGGCGCAACAACAACAGCAGCAGGCGCAACAACCACAGCAGCTGCAACCACGACAGCCGCCACAACCCCAGCAGCAGCAGGCGCAACAACAACTGCAGGCGCAACCACAACAGCAGCAGGCGCAACCACAACAGCAGCAGGCACAACAACCACAGCAGGCGCAATAACAACAGCAGCAGGCGCAACAACAGCAGCAGGCACAACAACCACAGCAGCTGCAACCACGACAGCCGCCACAACCCCAGCAGCAGCAGGCGCAACAACAACTGCAGGCGCAACCACAACAGCAGCAGGCGCAACCACAACAGCAGCAGGCACAACAACCACAGCAGGCGCAATAACAACAGCAGCAGGCGCAACAACAGCAGCAGGCACAACAACCACAGTAGGCGCAACAACAACAGCAGCAGCAGGCGCAACAACCACAGCAGCTGCAACCACGACAGCCGCCACAACCCCAGCAGCAGCAGGCACAACAACCACAGCAGGCGCAATAACAACAGCAGCAGGCGCAACAACAGCAGCAGGCACAACAACCACAGTAGGCGCAACAACAACAGCAGCAGCAGGCGCAACAACCACAGCAGCTGCAACCACGACAGCCGCCACAACCCCAGCAGCAGCAGGCGCAACAACAACTGCAGGCGCAACCACAACAACTGCAGACGCAACCACAACAGCAGCAGGCGCAACAACCACAGCAGGCGCAACCACAACAACTGCAGGCGCAACAACAACATCTGCAGGCGCAACCACAACAGCAGCAGGCGCAACAACCACAGCAGACGCAACCACAACAGCAGCAGGCGCAACAACAACAGCAGTAGGCGCAACAACCACAGCAGACGCAACCACAACAGCAGCAGGCGCAACCACAACAGCAGCAGGCGCAACAACAACAGCAGCAGGCGCAACCACAACAGCAGCAGGCGCAACCACAACAGCAGCGGGCGCAACCACAACAGCAGCAGGCGCAACAACCACAGCAGGCGCAATAACAACAGCAGAAGGCGCAACAACAACAGCAGCAGGCGCAACAACCACAGCAGCTGCAACCACGACAGCCGCCACAACCCCAGCAGCAGCAGGCGCAACAACAACAACTGCAGGCGCAACCACAAGAACTGCAGGCGCAACCACAACAGCAGCAGGCGCAACAACCACAGCAGACGCAACCACAACAGCAGCAGGCGCAACAACAACAGCAGTAGGCGCAACAACCACAGCAGACGCAACCACAACAGCAGCAGGCGCAACCACAACAGCAGCAGGCGCAACCACAACAGCAGCAGGCGCAACCACAACAGCAGCAGGCGCAACAACCACAGCAGCAGGCGCAACAACCACAGCAGGCGCAACCACAACAACTGCAGGCGCAACAACAACAACTGCAGGCGCAACCACAACAGCAGCAGGCGCAACAACCACAGCAGATGCAACCACAACAGCAGCAGGCGCAACAACAGCAGTAGGCGCAACAACAACAGCAGCAGGCGCAACAACAACCACAGCAGGCGCAACAACAGCAGCAGGCGCAACCACAACAGCAGCAGGCGCAACCACAACAGCAGCAGGCGCAACCACAACAGCAGCAGGCGCAACCACATCAGCAGCAGGCGCAACCACAACAGCAGCAGGCGCAACCACAACAACAGCAGGCGCAACAACAACAGCAGCAGGCGCCACCACAACAGCAGAAGGCGCAACAACCACAGCAGGCGCAACAACAACAGCAGCAGGCGCAACAACAACAGCAGCCTCCGCCTCCTCCGCCGGCGGCAGGCCAACCTACCAGGCACTGTCACAAGGTAGGCGGACTAGCAAGGCTCCCTGCTAAACCGGTATCTGCATGCTAATCCATGAGCTAGGCTGCCCGCTTAATCTCTAGCTAGGCCTGCCACTTAAGTGCTTGCTAGGCTACCAGCTAAACCTCAAGTAAAGTTGCCCGCTCCAGTATGCTGCAGGCTAGACTTCTAGCTAGGCTGCCCACTTAACCTCTAGCTAGGATGCCCAGTTAACCTCTAGCTAGGCTACCCTGTTAACCTCTAGCTAGGCTACCCTGTTAACCTATAGCTAGGCTGTCCACTAATCCACTATCTTAACTGCTAGCAAGGCAATATCTGCTTCAGCAGAAATAGTTGTCTAGGCCTCACTTTAAAGTAGCCACTAGTTGTCTGTTAATCGTAAAAGCAACGTTTAATGCAATTATGAAATAACTTAATCTCTTTCTCTCTATTTTCAGCTCTGCTCATCATCCTAGGGACCATGGGTCTGACCTTGCTATAAAGCAGCTTTAAGAAGGTCCAAAAGTGGCAAAAACCTACATTACATATATTAACTACATCAAAAATATATGAACAATTCGTAAAATACTTTGTATTTTTCAATCCTCAGTTCATTAATGGAAGGATATTGTTAATTAAAGGCCCATGACGATGCCTAGAAATTAGCCTTAAAGAAGGAGCTATTTATTTTTCTAACAATTTTGTCCTTTTGTTTGCCTTTGGGTGAGTTATGAGTTTTGTGTATATTTCCACGCATTCCATTGTATGTGTCATGTATTTATTGTGTAAGTCTCAGACCGACAGGTTATCAGGCACTGAACCAATGTTCGTCCCCTCTCTCTTCGTTGAATGATGCCACTGGATGGCAGAAACGATACTGGCTTGTATGTTAAATAAACTTGCGATTTGTGATTATCTAAGCACGAAAATTAAGAGCAGTATTAAATTAAGTAAATTCTGCTCACAGAAAAAACATGCATTCAAACAGTGGTGGTATGATCCGATTGTTATGCACTTTGTTGCAACAACTAGTATGTTTTATTTGTTTGTTAAATAAAATATACCAGTCAACTTGATTCTGTTCTTGCCTACTTTGTAACGCAACCATGCTTTACCTAATTTCTGGTCATTACATGATGGAATGGCCTATATTGGATTATTTTACATGCTAGACTAGAGCAACCCGATCTCTTCAATCAAGGTCATGACCATTCAAGGTGATAGGTGGTATGCATCTGCGCTCCACACAAGCTAATTGGAAAGATGGGCTTATCATCTGTCATCTAATGCAGCGGTCCCCAACCTGTGGCCCGTACCGGCCGCGGGACATTTCTAACCGGGCCGTAGGTTAGTAGGCTACGACAAGAATAGAAAAAATAAATTAAAAAAAATCATGCAAAATGCATGCACACTTAATAAACTCAATTTACTTTGCAATACTGTCACTCTTTTACATGCCATAAGTCTATATGAATGAGTGGATCCGCAACCCATTTGTCAATTTCCCGAATCACTTGTCAGTGCAGGAGGAAGATCAAATGATCGAAATAGCTAATGATGGTGGTCTTAAAAGTGTGTTTCAGCAAACCTCTCTGGCGGGCTTTTGGATCAAAACCAAAGCTGAGTATCCCGAGATATCCGTAAAAGCGCTGAAAACAATGCTTCCATTTCCCACCACGTACCTATGCGATGCCGGGTTTTCGGCAATGACTGCAACCAAAACAAAATTGCGCAATCGATTGGACATTTGAAACACGCTAAGGGTGTCACTGTCTTCCATCACCCCCAGATGGAACCTTCTTGTTGCAGGGAAACAAGCACAGCGCTCCCACCGATTAAAATGAATTGTAGCCTATTCTGTGGCCTCAAAAAAAAAAACGTGCGTTAAAGGACAATTCCGGTATTTTGAACATTGAGCCCCCTTTCTGGTTTGTTTAGGATGAAATAGAGTGGGTGACACCGAAATTTGAACTATTAGTCCTTTCTCGGGTATTTGGCTCATTTTGAATCGCTCCTGCCTGCTTCACAATGGTTGTCTGTGTGCATACACAAACCTGTCAACCCAGCAACCCTAAACGTTCGTTTTAAAAAATTTGCAAGTAACCGAGTGGTTAGTGGCATTCGTGAAGTTTAAAAAAAAATATATCGGCGCAATATATGGTTTCTGTCGTGTTTTATTGCACATTTATCGCCAGTTGATTTCAGTTGGAAGACTCATTACTGCACGATGATATTACTCCGCCGAACCGGAAAGGTGGGCTGTTTACGTTGGTTTGAAGTCTTGTACCGTGAGCACTTCGGATTAGGGAAAATCACATAGAAAATCACTGAAAATGGATTATGAAAGGTGGCTTCTGGAGGACGCACTCGATTTCGACGGCAGAGGATATCGTTTTGAACCAGAATTCACCCAAGAGGAGCTACGTGAGATGGAGGCTAGGGCTACGGAGGCGCCTGAAGCTCCGGCTGAAGCGGTCCCCCCAGGATCACGGGCGGGTGGTGTGCCTGTGGGAAGTGCAGGCAGATGCCGACGGAAGTCGAAAGTAGGTGCTGCACGGAGTGGGACCTTGTGCGGAAGTTTATATGCGGTTGTGAGGTATCTGAAAAAATAGTTCAATTTAGCAACTAACACGGGTGTAAAACATATATTGCGCCGATATATTTTTTTTAAACTTCACGAATGCCACTAACCACTCGGTTACTTGCACATTTTTGAAAACGAACGTTTAGGGTTGCTGGGTTGACAGGTTTGTGTATGCACACAGACAACCATTGTGAAGCAGGCAGGAGCGATTCAAAATGAGCCAAATACCCGAGAAAGGACTAATAGTTCAAATTTCGGTGTCACACACTCTATTTCATCCTAAACAAACCAGAAAGGGGGCTCAATGTTCAAAATACCGGAATTGTCCTTTAAGTTCCCTTACTGACATTTAGTGTTGTGCATGTTTACACTTGATAGATGTTACTTCAAGTTTAGTTCAATAGTTCATAGTTGTTCATTTTTCACTTGTTCAAGTTCACGTTCTTTTTTAAGAGTTTGTTACCTTCACTGTTCATAAATAACTGGAACTAGTTATTTTAAATGAATGCATGCACAACACTATATGAAAATATCAACAAATTGGCAACCTCTGCGCAACATAACCCAACCCCCCCCCCCCCCCCCCGGCCCGCCCCACCGGTCCGTGAATTTTTTTGGAGAATCAAAGCGGTCCTTGGTGCTGAAAAGGTTGGGGACCCCTGATCTAATGCACAACTGGACTCTAGCATAGGCTACGCACAAATCGTGTTTTTTGTACACAGATTGAAGGGTTCGGGTTGGCTAGAGGGACATAGTAAGCGTATTCCATTATATTGTAGCGACCCTTGAATTGTATAAAAGTCTATAAGTTATGTATAATGCTGCGATCCATTTGTATGGTACGATATGGTACGTCCGTATGGTACGCCGGTATGTCTGTCACATTCTCGCCAGAGAATGTGATGTTATTTCCTGGCTTGCAGCTGTGGTAGAAAATAATGAAGGTTTAAAAGGATATTTGCCAAATGTTAGAATATAATAGTGGAGAGGAATGTACCAAAGAGGGAAGAGGGGCAGGCTCCAGACCGTGTTCTATTGTTATTCAACACCCCAGACTGTCCGGAGTTGACCGACAAACAGATAAGACTCAGATAAGACATCCCTCTGTAGTCAATGACGCCAGTCTATTTCTCAGTTCACTTAGATAATAATTATAAGTCAGGTTACCTTTAAGTATAAATTATATAAGAATATAATGTAAATATACGCACAATGGAGCCAAATGTTAAACACTATTGATTTTACTTGGCCTTCCTGTTTCAAAACAAATGCTTGCATTTCGATGAACCCCTGACGCCCCATGTAAATGGCCTCTTACTGAGACCCCTATGGCTCCTCGTCTGTGGTTTTAGAATGCATATTCTGTAGGCTTAAAGTTAAGAGTTAAGGTAACTAATCCATACCCCGGTTAATATCAGACACTACCTGCTCCTGCCACCATAGGTTTGCAGAGAACTATATACAAACACTGAAGGCATGATGCCACCATAGGTTTGCAGAGAACTACATACAATATGCACACTGAAGGCATGATGCCACCATAGGTTTGCAGAGAACTGTATACAATATACACATTGAAGGCATGATGGCACCATAGGTTTGCAGAGAACTATATACAATATACTGTACATACTGAAGGCATGATGCCACCATAGGTTTGCAGAGAACTAGATACAATATACACACTGAAGGCATGATGCCACCACCATAGGTTTGCAGAGAACTGTATACAATATACACACTGAAGGCATGATGCCGCCATAGGTTTGCAGAGAGCTATACACAATATGCACACTTAAGTCATGATGCCACCATAGGTTTGCAGAGAACTAGATACAATATACACACTGAAGGCATGATGCCACCACCATAGGTTTGCAGAGAACTATATACAATATACACACTGAAGGCATGATGCCACCATAGGTTTGCAGAGAACTAGATACAATATACACACTGAAGGCATGATGCCACCATAGGTTTGCAGAGACACACAATATGCACACTGAAGGCATGATGCCACCATAGGTTTGCAGAGACACACAATATGCACACTGAAGGCATGATGCCACCATAGGTTTGCAGAGACACACAATATGCACACTGAAGGCATGATGCCACCATAGGTTTGCAGAGACACACAATATGCACACTGAAGTCATGATGCCACCATAGGTTTGCAGAGAACTAGATACAATATGCACACTGAAGGCATGATGCCACCATAGGTTTGCAGAGAACTAGATACAATATACACACTGAAGGCATGATGCCACCATAGGTTTGCAGAGACACACAATATGCACACTGAAGGCATGATGCCACCATAGGTTTGCAGAGACACACAATATGCACACTGAAGGCATGATGCCACCATAGGTTTGCAGAGAACTATAATAAACACTAGAAAGTGGTGGGGTGGTGGTGTGGGGTTGTGAGGGCCACTGTAACCCAGTGTCCATCCTCAGGGGAAAGGGTGGGGGGGGGTGGGTTGTGAGGGCCGCTATAACCCAGTGTCCATCCTCACGAGAAGGGGGGGTGGGGGAGAGAGAGAGAGAGAGAGAGAGAGAGAGAGAGAGAGAGAGAGAGAGAGAGAGAGAGAGAGAGAGAACATTACTTGTACTGATCCTTTGCTCGTCTCTTTCAGTGCAGCAAAGCGGTCAATGACTTTTTCATTGAAATCACGCATGTTGAGGACTAGTTCCCTCTCCATGGAGAGCATGGCCAGTGCATTCAGACGTTCCTGGCCCATTGAATTACGCAGGAATGTCTTATTCTTTTCAAAGTTGAGAAACATCTCTCAGCTTCAGCTGTTGTCATAGGAGTAGTTATGAGAATGTTCAACAAACTCACAGTTTCAGAGAATGTCTCCTGGAGGTTGTAGATCATGATAACGTGGTACAGTGGTACATCTCGGCTCTCGTACACAGTGTTGACAATCCTGCTGTTAAAATTCCACCTTGTGTAGATGAAGCTCTGGGCAGTCTTCGTGAAACAATCTTGTCCAGAACGCTGCACCGTTTCGGTGACCGGGAAAAGAATGACGCAATACCGCTCAGATCGGAAAAGAAAACGTTTACTTTTTTGATGCGGGAGGGAGCTTGCTGCATGATCAAATTAAGCTTAACTTTGTCTGAAGTGGATAGTCGACTAAAAGGAACTTTTTTCAGAGACTCAACGGAATTGCACACATTAGCAGCCATGTTGAAATTAGCAAGTGACTTGATCGAAGATATCCCTTCACGCTCTTCCCTCAGTTACGTACGACGCAAGCACGTTAGGGCGAGTCCCAAATCCCCATTGAAAATGCATTGAAGGCTCAATTTCCGAAAAAAGTTTTAACATGAAAGTCAATGGGAGAATGCTTGGGCGATTTTCCACGTCAATGAATTCGCCCATAGAGGCAGGACCATTTTAAACGCGACTTGAATCTGACGATTCTGATTGGACAATGACAGATAATATGTCTAGAACACTGAAAACTACTTTTGCTGTGATAGAATTTGTTGGAAAAAAAATCCTCTTTCTCCCAGTTGGTAGTGCGTCGCCCAAATCGCCCCTATACACCATACGCCCCTGCCTCCCGTTATAGCTAGTATATGATTTCTCACGGAAACATACGCAACAGCCAATCAAATTCGACCGCGAAGCCACCAAACCGGAAATACGCCAATATCTCAGCAGCACTTTGACATATCATAACCATACTTGGTACATAGACCCATGACGTCATCGCGGGGACACTCAATGAATTTGGTGATAGACCTCTAGGGGGCGCTATAATTAACAAAGACGTGTTTTAACTCCTCTCTCGTCACATAAGTATATTTCGAACAAATTCTCTATGTCTGGTGATACTATCAAACCGCCCCATATAGCACATAAATATTTCCCATTGGAACATCAGAAATTGGCCGCCATGGTGAAAGTTATCAAAATCAACATTACATATCCACAGGCCACAGATTATGTCCAATCATCATGAAACTGTGGAAACATGCCCTATATGATCTTCAGACCAAGCCGAACAAACGTGCCAAACAGCATTTTCTAATTCAAAACCGTTTGGCCGTGACAGCTAATCAAACTTGACGGCAAAGCCGCCTAACAGGAAGTAAGCCTGTTCTCAGCAACAAAGCCTGTTCGACAGTCAAACAATTTGGTGACCTTTCACCTCAGGGGGGCGTCAAACAACAATGACTTTATTTACCATTCCGCCCACTTACAATATAAACTGCAATTCTTGCCGCATACTTGCATAACGCTGGAGTTCATTCCACCAGCCGTTGTTATTACCGATTACCGAGACAGTCGTCATGTAGCCACCTAGCCGATACAGTCGTCATGTTGCCACCTAGCCGATTACGTCCGCGTGCCATACGCGCATAATGCTGTAATTCATTCCACCAGCTGTCGTCATAACTGATTACTGAGACGGTCGTCATGTAGCCACCCAGCCGATTACGTCCGTCCGGCAGAATTAGTTTATCGAGTCCCATTATGCTTGACACCCACATTGCTGCATGCAGCTATATTTTAAGTTGTGTTTATAGTGCTGCAAATCAAATGGGATGAATACAATTGTCTGAATCTGAAACTGAAAGCAGGTCATCACATATTTTGCCAATGACGGGGATCATTAGACAAAAATGTGTCTGTCATTAGCAAGAGTCTTGGGAGGTTTACCGTCTGGAGGATGACAAAAGGTTCGACGTAGGTGACACACCCTGAATTGTTTCCACCACGTCTTATGCACGCAAGATCAGGTATTACCAACACGATGAAGTTCCTCCTTCTTCCTTTATATACCGAACAAAGATCCCCTGTCCATCAATTCACAGACTTCAGACTTCTACATCTGCAAGAGAGACTTTAGAAGAGGAAAGAAACCTATCCAGCTGAGCCGGACTACCTTAACCCCACTTTTACTCTGAATTGATTTGTACTTGTGAAAAAGGAAACTGGTAAGTAAACCCACTTTATTGAGGCTACTAAGTGAGTTGTACTAACTATTGTGTTCAACTTGTGTTCTGAATCCTATACCAAAGATAATGTGTCCAGCGGTTTTATTTGCTTAATGCAAATGTAAAAACAATAGGCCTACGAATGTGAGGGGCTAAATCCAGTGATATCTCTTAATATAAATTTGTTTATTCCTAAAAAAGTAGGCTCATGTTGGATTCACCTGCACGCAATTATAATACTACATGTGGTATAACTAAAACAGCCTACAATATAGAATAGTAAATTATTATAGAATAATAATCTTCACATTAATCATTAATAGTTAAGTATACTTTGAGCAAGGCCAAATGTGAACATTTATGTAATTTTAAATGCATAAATATGGGATCAATCTGTTGATAATTTCAAATTTCAAAATTTTCAAGAGGGGGAGATTCTTTGTTGCAACCAAACTATCAACCTTTGAATTAAAATAGTTTGAGAACAATCGATTCTAGGCGATACGAGAACAATATGAAGCTAATTATTTGAAATGCAAAGAAAACACAAAAAAATGGCAGCACTGGGGCAATGTCTCACACTTCAAAAATATACTGAAACGGAGTGCAGGCTATGCAGAGACCTCTTGACTAACTTTATCTTTATCATTGCTAGACATGGCCCGAAGAATGCTCTTCTCCCTGCTTTTGGCACTGACAATTCTGGCTGGAGCCTCTAGCGAGGGCACAACAGTAGCCGCAACCACAACAGCCCCCGCAACCACCGCAGCCCCCGCAACCACCGCAGCCCCCGCAACAACCACAGCGGCCGCAACCACGACAGCGGCCGCAACCACGACAGCGGCCGCAACCACGACAGCGGCCGCAACCACGACAGCGGCCGCAACCACGACAGCGGTCGCAACAACGACAGTGGCCGCAACAACGACAGCAGGCGCAACAACGACAGCGGCCGCAACCACGACAGCCGCCGCAACCACGACAGCCGCCGCAACCACGACAGCCGCCGCAACCACGACAGCCGCCGCAACCACGACAGCCGCAGCAACCACGACAGCGGCCGCAACCATAACAGCCGCCACAACCACAACAGCCGCCCCAACCACAACAGCAGCCGCAACAACAACAGCCGCCGCAACCACGACAGCGGCCGCAACCACGACAGCCGCCGCAACGACGACAGCGGCCGCAACGACGACAGCGGCCGCAACGACGACAGCCGCCGCAACCACGACAGCCGCCGCAACCACGACAGCCGCCGCAACCACGACAGCCGCCGCAACCACGACAGCCGCCGCAACAACAACAGCCGCCGCAACAACAACAGCCGCCCCAACCACAACAGCGGCCGCAACAACAACAGCCGCCGCTACGACGACAGCCGCCGCAACCACAACAGCCGCCGCAACCACGACAGCGGCCGCAACCACGACAGCCGCCGCAACCACGACAGCCGCCGCAACAACAACAGCCGCCGCAACAACAACAGCCGCCCCAACCACAACAGCGGCCGCAACAACAACAGCCGCCGCAACCACGACAGCGGCCGCAACCACGACAGCCGCCGCTACGACGACAGCCGCCGCAACCACAACAGCCGCCGCAACCACAACAGCCGCCCCAACCACAACAGCGGCCGCAACAACGACAGCGGCCGCAACCACGACAGCCGCCGCAACCACGACAGCGGCCGCAACCACAACAGCAGCCGCAACCACAACAGCCGCCGCAACCACAACAGCCGCCCCAACCACAACAGCGGCCGCAACCACAACAGCCGCCGCAACCACGACAGCGGCCACAACCACGACAGCCGCCGCTACGACGACAGCCGCCGCAACCACAACAGCCGCCGCAACCACAACAGCCGCCCCAACCACAACAGCGGCCGCAACAACGACAGCGGCCGCAACCACGACAGCCGCCGCAACGACGACAGCGGCCGCAACCACAACAGCAGCCGCAACCACAACAGCCGCCGCAACCACAACAGCCGCCGCAACCACAACAGCCGCCGCAACAACGACAGCCGCCGTAACCACGACAGTGGCCGCAACCACAACAGCCGCCGCTACGACGACAGCCGCCGCAACCACAACAGCAACCGCAACCACAACAGCCGCCGCAACAACAACAGCCGCCCCAACCACAACAGCGGCCGCAACAACAACAGCCGCCGCAACCACAACAGCAGCCGCAACCACGGCAGCCGCAACCACAACAGCCGGCGCAACAACAACAGCAGCCGCAACCACAGCAGCAGCAACAACCACAGCAGCCACAACGACAACAGCCGCCGCAACCACAGCAGCCGCAACCACAACGACGACAGCCGCCACAACAGCCGCCGCAACCACGACAGCGGCCGCAACCACGACAGCCGCCGCTACGACGACAGCCGCCGCAACCACAACAGCCGCCGCAACCACAACAGCCGCCCCAACCACAACAGCGGCCGCAACAACGACAGCGGCCGCAACCACGACAGCGGCCGCAACCACAACAGCAGCCGCAACCACAACAGCCGCCGCAACCACAACAGCCGCCGCAACCACAACAGCCGCCGCAACAACGACAGCCGCCGTAACCACGACAGTGGCCGCAACCACAACAGCCGCCGCTACGACGACAGCCGCCGCAACCACAACAGCAACCGCAACCACAACAGCCGCCGCAACAACAACAGCCGCCCCAACCACAACAGCGGCCGCAACAACAACAGCCGCCGCAACCACAACAGCAGCCGCAACCACGGCAGCCGCAACCACAACAGCCGGCGCAACAACAACAGCAGCCGCAACCACAGCAGCAGCAACAACCACAGCAGCCGCAACGACAACAGCCGCCGCAACCACAGCAGCCGCAACCACAACCACGACAGCCGCCGCAACCACGACAGCGGCCGCAACCACGACAGCCGCCGCAACCACGACAGCCGCCGCAACAACAACAGCCGCCCCAACCACAACAGCGGCCGCAACAACAACAGCCGCCGCAACCACAACAGCCACCGCAACCACGACAGCGGCCGCAACCACGACAGCCGCCGCAACGACGACAGCGGCCGCAACCACAACAGCAGCCGCAACCACAACAGCCGCCGCAACCACAACAGCCGCCGCAACCACAACAGCCGCCGCAACCACAACAGCCGCCGCAACAACGACAGCCGCCGTAACCACGACAGCGGCCGCAACCACGACAGCCGCCGCTACGACGACAGCCGCCGCAACCACCACAGCCGCCGCAACCACAACAGCCGCCCCAACCACAACAGCAGCCGCAACATCAACAGCCGGCGCAACCACAACAGCCGCCGCAACAACAACAGCCGCCGCAACCACAACAGCCGGCGCAACAACAACAGCAGCCGCAACCACAGCAGCAGCAACAACCACAGCAGCTGCAACGACAACAGCCGCCGCAACCACAGCAGCCGCAACCACAACAGCCGCCGCAACCACGACAGCAGCCGCAACCACAACTGCCTCAACCACAACAGCCGCCGCAACAATGACAGCAGCCACAACCACGGCAGCTGCGACCACAACAGCTGGCGCAACCACAGCAGCAGCAACAACCACAGCAGCCGCAACCACAACAGCAGGAGCAACCACAACAGCAGCCGCAACAACCACAGCTGCCGCAACAACCACAGCCGCCGCAACCACAACAGCCGCCGCAACCACAACAGCCGCCGCAACCACAACAGCCGCAGCAACCACGGAAGCAGCAACAACCACCGCAGCCGCAACCACAGCAGCAGCAACAACCACAGCCGCCGCAACCACAACAGCAGCAACAACCACAGCCGCCGCAACCACAACAGCCGGCGCAACAACAACAGCTGCTGCAACCACAACAGTGGCCGCAAGCACAACAGTAGGAGCAACCACAACAGCAGCCGCAACCACAACAGCCGGCGCAACAACAACAGCAGCCGCAACCACCACAGCAGGAGCAACAACCACAGCAGCCGCAACAACCACAGCCGCCGCAACCACAACAGCCGCCGCAACCACTGCAGCCGCAACCACAACAGCCGCCGCAACCACAACAGCAGCAGCAACAACCACAGCCGCCGCAACCACAACAGCAGCCGCAACCACAACAGCAGCCGCAACCACAACAGCCGCCGCAACCACAACAGCAGCCGCAACCACAACAGCAGCCGCAACCACAGCCGCCGCAACCACAACAGCCGCCGCAACAACGACAGCCGCCGCAACCACAACAGCAGCAGCAACAACCACAGGCGCCGCAACCACAACAGCAGCCGCAACCACAACAGCAGCTGCAACCACTGCAGCCGCAACCACAACAGCCGCCACAACCACAACAGCCGCCGCAACCACAACAGCAGCCGCCGCAACCACAACAGCAGCCGCAACTACAACAGCAGCCGCATCCACAGCCGCCGCAACCACAACAGCAGCCGCAACCACTGCAGCCGCAACCACAACAGCCGCCGCAACCACAACAGCAGCCGCAACCACAACAGCAGCCGCAACCACAACAGCAGCCGCAACCACAGCCGCCGCAACCACAACAGCCGCCGCAACAACGACAGCCGCCGCAACCACAACAGCAGCAGCAACAACCACAGCCGCCGCAACCACAACAGCAGCCGCAACCACTGCAGCCGCAACCACAACAGCCGCCGCAACCACAACAGCCGCCGCAACCACAACAGCAGCCGCAACCACAACAGCAGCCGCAACCACAGCCGCCGCAACCACAACAGCCGCCGCAACAACCACAGCCGCCGCAACCACAACAGTCGCCGCAAGCACAACAGCCGCCGCAACCACAACAGCCCCCGCAACAAACACAGCCGCCGCAACCACAACGGCCGCCGCAACCACGGCAGCCGCAACCACAGCAGCAGGCGCAACCACAACAGCAGGCGCAACCACAACAGCAGCAACAACCACAGCCCCCGCAACCACAACAGTAGCTGCAACCACAGCTGCCGCAACCACAACAGCAGGCGCAACAACAACAGCCGCCGCAGCCACAACGATTCCACCAGTACTGATACCCAACAGTATCGTAGAAAGTCTATCGGTAAGTGTTTCACCTAAATAATACACTACAATGACAGAAATTGTATTATGTCATGTAGCCTAAATAACAATAAATTAGGAAAAATAGAAAAATCGGACACATAATAATAATAATAATTACCTGCACTTATTAAATCCTTTTTCCCGCCGTCATCAATCACAGAGCCCCATCTCCAACCAAGGCTGCAGTAGTTCCCAGCTCTGTGCCTCACAGCCACAGAGCTGTGACCCATCGGTGGCTGGATCCTGTTTCTTTGTGGGTGCCAGACGGACTGCCGGACAGAACTTTGAGTTTGGACTCTCTGGACAGTCCGATGGCTACATAGGCTGCACGTTGTCAGCAGACAATGCTTTGGTAAATAACCCTGACAATCGCACAGGTCAATTAAAATCGACTTATATCTGCAACATTGCTAATGTGCTGTCTGTTTGCTGGTTCTCATCACAGGGAGGAGGAGATACTACTTACGTTTGCGCCAACAACAATGGAAGGGTCGAATTCATCGGAACGATCTTGCAAAACGGTCGATTGATTCGACGAACTGTAAGTTTAAGTTCATTCGGCACCTGAAAGTTCCACTTAACAGTAACCTCTTAACTAACTATCAATGGACGTGCTGATATCAAAACATTGACTGGCTTCGACTCTGCCTTCTTAGCTGAATGCAAACTCGGTGAGGGGACGCATCGACGGAAACAGAATCCAGTGTACGTTCGCAGCCACTATCCCCGATGCGACAGTCAGAATGACGCCGTCTACCTTTTCGTTAGCTCTTGTCACCGGAGCATTCAACCCCGGTAAGCCAATCGAGTAAAAGCCCAAGAAAGTTTCACACCAACCCTCCCCCACACACACACACACACACACACACACACACACACACACACACACACACACACACACACACACACACACACACACACACACACACACACACACACACACAAGAAACAGGATCATATGATCACAGGATCTTCAATCGCTTATCCTTAACTGTACATGTTCTTAACCAGCCACCGATGTTCTGGGAGCTCCCGAGGCCAGAGTCCAGACAGAAATGTTGGAGCTGGGCAATCCCAACTCCAATAGCACCAACGTCATCACCTCCGCCGGCGGCAGGCCAACCTACCAGGCACTGTCACAAGGTAGGCGGACTAGCAAAGCTCTCGCTAATCCGGTATCTGCATGCTAATCCATGAACAAGCTGCCCGCTTAATCTCTGTCCAGGCCGTCCGCTTATGTGCTAGCTAGGCTGCCCGCTCAACCTCTAGCTAGGCTAGCCACTTTAGTGCTAGCCAGGCTACCAGCTGAACCTCAAGTAAAGTTGCCCACTCCAGTACGCTGCTGGCTAGACTTCTAGCTAGGCTACCCAGTTTACCTCTAGCTAGGCTGCCCAGTTAACCTCTAGCTAGACTACTCAGTTAACCAATAGCTAGGCTGCCCACTAATCCACTAGCTGACGCCCCGCTTAACTGCTAGCAAGGCTATATCTGCTTCAGCGTTTATCTGCATATCCTTTTTTTATTCTTTTTTTGTATTCTTTTTTTTTTTTACTCACTTTAATATTGTATCGTAAAAGCAACGTTAGTGGGATTATGAAATAACTTAATCTCTTTCTCTCTATTTTCAGCTCTGCTCATCATCCTAGGGACCGTGAGCCTGACCTTGCTATAAAGCAGCTTTCAGAAGGTCCAAAAGTGGCAAAAACCTACATTACATATAATTAACTACATAAAAAAAATATGTATAATTTGTAAAATACTTTTCAATCCTCTCTCTTCGTTGAATGATGCCGCTGGATGGCAGAAACAAAGATTATATTTAATTAGCCCTGAATATAATTTTTGGGTGAAAATAATTATTATATAATTATTTATTAAACACCAATATTTATTGGAATATTTACTGGTAATTATGGAATGCATTAATTCAGTCTAGAAGTGATGAAATGATTCTAGTCACTAATGGTAGTTAGTTATTTAAAAAGAAACATTCCAGGGACATCTCAAAATAAAGTAGCCTAGTCCTTTTAGATAGTCCTTCTGGCAAGAGAATAAACAGTTTAAAACATAACCAGACTGTTTACCAGCTCAAGTGAATTAACTTATCCTATCACCAGTCAGATCCATATATATCCATATACATCCATATATATATATATATATATATATATATATATATATATATATATATATATATATATATATATATATATATATATATATATATGTATATATATGTATATATATGTATATATATGTATATATATATGTATATAAGAGGGCACTTTTGACTCAAGAGGGCACTTTTGACATTCAGAGGCAAAGGCAAAGGGGCTCAGGCACCCATAGCCCCCCCTCCCCCCCCCCCCCCCCCCCCCACGTGCCTGTATTTATGTATTTATTTAACTTGAATGGAACTTCAGATTTTTGGGGATAAGCAGCACAGCAGTCAGGTAGCTATTTAAAGCTATAATAAGCTGCGTATTTTGTTTGTTTAGGTAAAGCATTATGAAAATATTTGCATGCATAATAAAGCATCAAACATTCTAGCATTTTCCTTTTCCCTCTGTGCTAAGCGCCGGATTTTTATGAAACCTAGAAACGCTCCCGGTGGTGAGATCCGTTTGTTAATGCACTTTGTTGCACCAACTAATATGTTTTGTTTGTTAAATAAAATATATCTATACCAGTCAACTTGATTCTCTTCTTGCCTACATAGTAAAATAAAGCCTTTGGAGAAATATGGTCGGAAACTGTAATGCAAACATGCTTTTCCTCATTTCTGGTCATTACATTATGGTATGGCTTACATTGGATTATTATTTTTGCTAAACCACGGTAAATTAAGGAGTTGACTTCCTCCAGTGGTTGGTGGTTAACCGTCAAGCTGGCCAGCGTCTTTGTATTGGCCTTGAGCACTTTGGTCTTCTATATGCTAATGTCTCTACTACCTGTCTCAGCTGCCTTCTGTTCTACCTCTCTCGATTTCTCTTGCATTTTTTGGTGGTTTTGGGACAGTAATGCAACATCATCTGCGAAGTCTAGGTCATCAAGTTGTGTAAACAGGGTCCAATGGATCCCATTGTGCCTGTTTTGTTTATTTAGGTAAAGCATTATGAAAAAAATTGCCTGCACATTAAAGCATAAAACATTTTTGCATTTTCCTTTTCCCTTTTTATTAAACCTAGAAATGCTCCAGGTGGTACGATCCGTTTGTTAATGCACTTTGTTGCACCGACTAATATTTGTTTGTTTTGTTTGTCCACTTGATTCTGTTCTTGCCTACTTTGTCAAATCATTTTTTTAATGAACTAGTTCAGTTCAACTTTCATAATTCTAAATTTGAACTAACCGATATTTTTTAATGATTACGCCTTCAGTTGGGATTTGAATGCATAATAAACAAGCAATTTGGGATTTCTAATCATTCCACAATTTAATTCCATTCAAAAAAATGGACAGCAATTCAAACCGTTAGCTTATGAGTTAACTCAAATTCATCCAGTATGAATGAATGAATGAATATGCTTTTCCTTGTTTCAGGTAATTATATTGTCGTATATATCAGTGGAGATGTATTTATACCGGGAATCATGTCATGACTGGATGGGATTTGAGGGGCGATATCAAGTCCCTGTTTAATGAATACCATTTAATAAACGGCCATCGTTAAAGATGCTGTCGTAGGCCTACTGTTTATTGGTAGGGGAGAATCGGGTTAATTGAAACACGGGACGATTGAAACACAGCGATTTCCTCGAAAACCACGCAAGTCATTCACGTCAGATTTTGTCACTAAGTTCAGCACTCAAGACTGACCAACCCTGGGAAATTTTGTGTAATGACGTCATACCGTTCAAATGTTATCCTCGCGAACCTGTTTTTGAGTGTGGCAGGTAAAATCTGTGAGGTCGTTTTTTTGTAATAAACAGTTGTGTTTTTTGTTTCATGGTATAATAATATGACAATACAACAGATGAATTAGTACTTAAACCTGTCCTAAAGTGTGCAATGTCAGAGTTCTGAAGTTAAGAGGCAGAGAAAAAAAAAGGTTTAAGTGCCAGTAGTCGCTGTCGGGACGATTGAAACACTTGTTTCAAACGTCCCGTACGTCAACAGTTTGTTTAAAATAAATAACAGGATGTTCAACTGTGTATCCCTAAACATGTCTTAGGACAGGGAAATAAGTAAATTAAATGAAAATGTAGTCGTCCAACTGGTATAAAAGAAGAAATGTGCATCTTGATAATTACGCACAGGACAGAAATATTTTTTTACCTATTTATATTATGAGAAATTATGTGAAATTCTAGCAATGACGAGTACGAGTACGTAGTATGTTGTCCGGTATGTTGCATAAAAACAAGATTAAAGTCAATAGTTAAAATATACTGTTTCATTCGTCCCGCATATGTGTTTCAAACAAATGTCAACTTACGTTCAAAGTAAAAAACAGCGCGATCAGCCAACACTTGTGAATTGTTGATCACATGATGAAATTATTTGTATACGTAACATCATCTTTGAAAAAGACGTTAAACTGAAAAGTGTTTCAATCGACCCGGCTCTCCCCTATAGCTGTTTCAAATTTCAATTCAAGAAATATTATTTCACGAGTTGTTCGGGGGCAATATTTCCACTAATTTTGAAAAACTATTTGCTAAATAATCTTTTCCGTTGGAGGATTATTATTAGCCATCAGGATTGTGTCATAACGCTGTACTGTACTCAAAACAGGAAATAGCCAAAGCACAATCCAAAACACCAGTGGAAACTAGATTGATAAAGTGTGCAGTTCAAAACGTGACACAGCTTTTACTTCTTCGCCACATACAGAGTTTCTCATGTAGTACCAATGACAGTACGATCATTAAAAAATGCCATGTTATTTCCCATAGATATTTGACCGAGGGAACCGGCGGCGGGACTTATTCTTCTGTGAGGTCTATGACCGTTGCTGCTTGGGTAATTTTATTGGTTGATTCGTATCATATTGAGATGTTTAGTATTATTTGTTGCGTCCCCTGCTCTAAACAATCTAGCCCCCCCGTAGCTCCCGCAATCATAATTATTTGGCGTAGCTACTGACAACATCAGGATATACGATGGATGTTATTCAACCATCTATCTAAGCAACAGAACAGACCGTTTCAGAACTCATCCGCAAAGCCAAAACCACCACCTGTCAGCTCGATCCTCTTCCCACCTCCCTTGTCAAAGCATGTCTACCGTCCATCTCCCCCATGATCACCAACATAATTAACTCCTCCCTCACTACTGGTACCGTACCCCCCACTCTCAAGCTGGCTGCCATCACTCCCATCCTGGAAAAACCTGGTGCTGACCCAACTGACCTTAACCATTACCGGCCCATCTCCAATCTCCCTTTCATCTCCAAAACACTTGAAAGGGTGGTTGCCGCACAACTACAGTCCCACCTTGACACAAACAATCTCCACGAACCGTTCCAATCTGGCTTCCCTCCAAAACACAGCACTGAAACAGCCCTAGTCAAAATCACCAACGACCTCCTCCGTGCAGCCGACTCTGGATTACTCACCATTCTCATCCTCCTCGATCTCAGCGCAGCATTCGACACCATCTCCCACCCTCTGCTCCTGGACCGCCTAGCTGGCATTGGGATCACTGGTGCTGCACTCTCCTGGTTTACATCCTACTTCACCGGCCGTCAACAATTTGTTCAACTAAGCAACCACAAGTCTGGGTGTTCAGGTGTCTCACTGGGAGTCCCCCAGGGGTCAGTCTTGGGTCCAATCCTGTTCACCACTTACCTCCTCCCGCTGGGCACACTCCTCCGTCACCATGGGGTCCATTTTCACTGCTACGCTGACGACACACAGGTCTACATCTCCACCAAACCCACCGCTGCCAACCCCCCCACCTCCCTCATCACGTGCCTGGAAGAGATCCGGAGCTGGTTGAGCAGGAACTTCCTGGAACTCAATGGAAACAAGACCGAGGCCCTGCTCATCGGCTCCAAATCCACCCTCACCAAATCACAACACACCCCAGCTCCACTCATAATCATTGATGGATTCCCAGTACCCTTCTCCTCCAAAGTCAAGAGCCTCGGCGTCATCCTGGACAACACCCTCTCATTCGCACCCCATATTCACAACATCACCCGGACTGCATTCTTCCACCTCCGCAACATCGCCAGACTCCGCCCATCACTGACCCAATCCAGCACTGAAATCCTAGTTCACTCATTTGTCACATCACGCATAGACTACTGCAACGCCCTCCTCACCGGACTCCCCACCAAACTCATCAACAGACTGCAGATCATTCAGAACTCAGCCGCCCGGATCATCACCCGCACCAAATCATCTGACCACATCACCCCTGTCCTCATCCAACTTCACTGGCTCCCAGTACACTACCGTATCCAATACAAAACCCTACTCCTCACCTACAAAGCTCTCCACAACCTAGCCCCCAGTTACCTCTGCGACCTCCTCCAAGAATACACTCCCTCCCGCTCCCTCCGCTCAACCTCTGCTGGACTACTATGTATCCCCACATCACGACTCATTACAATGGGTGCCCGGTCATTCAGCTGTTCAGCACCCAGGCTTTGGAACTCCCTCCCCCCACACATAAAACAGTCAGACACCATTACAACATTCAAGTCACAACTCAAAACTCACCTATTCAAACTCGCACACAACGTCTAACTGATCACTGTCTTGATTGTTTGTTTGTTTTGTCTTGTTTTTGTTTTATTTATTTATTTATTTATTATTATTATTTTTCCACAATGTCTTGTTTTTAAACGATTTATGATAACTTTATGCTCTGTAAGGTGACCTTGGGTGTCTTGAAAGGCGCCCTTTAAATTAAATGTATTATTATTATTATTATTATCTAACTATCCATTTATTGTCCATTTGTTTTCCAGCCACCCCATGGGGGTTTATTAGCCTGGGTATACCCATGTTGCATTGCGTGCGATTTCCTTTCGCGCTGCTAGGCAGCCTGGATTCCATGGATCCAATTTTGGCCTGAGATAGGGAACCAATCACAGAACGGGGAGGGACGGCAAGACGATGACGACGTCTATGCGACACACCCATCGTCTTCTTCCTCATCTAATTCCTGTCGCTCTACATATGTCATCTGGTATAATTAATATGATTGGCTATGAGCTACGTACAGACTCATATGATAGACATTCGTAGTGCCCAATAAACGGCTCCGGACAATCGTAAACCACGCCTCAAATACGAGAAAATGAATGTGTGCTCCCAGACCTCTTCTCAACGTAGATTGAGATGAGGTATGGTAGGCTAGCCTAGGGGTTTATATAAGCATGTTCTAATTCTTATTTTAATAAATAAAAAATCAACCAGAAGTCAATCTTCAAAAGTTTATTGATAAAATAAAGGAACAAAACAAAAACAAAACCTTCCAATACAAAGTCCTCTTCAGGGCAAGGAAAAACTCCCCAAAGTGGGGCGAAACCTTGAGAAGGAACGCAGAAGAGGTATCCCTCCTTCCAGGGATTGTTGGGAGTTTGAGGGAGGAATCCTTGAAGAGGACCGCAGAATAGGAATTCCGCTTTCCAGGGAGCGAACATTTTTTCCTAGGATGGTAGGGCAAGTACCACCTTTTTATTTTTTTTACCTCTGATTGGTTAGAGGGGCTCAGCCTTAGATCGTGTTTTGATTAGTCCTGGCTGTTTTAGCTATCCCTAACCCTGACCCCTAACCCTACAGCAACCCTGACCAATCGGAGGAGAGCCCTTTTAACCAATCAGAGGCGAAAAGGCGGTACTTACCCCTACAATCCTACGTAAAAAAGGGTTCGCTTCGAGGGATGGTTGGGAGATTGGCGCGGGTTAGCAGCTCACCTGAAAGACGGGATACGAATGTACGGTGACGTGTGCACCGTCACATACATGCACCCCGGTAATCCATGGAGGACCCGGCCCAGGGGCTCTTTTCTTCCACGCTCCCGCCCCAGGCACAGGTCAAGCGATCCGGTCCATTCCACGGAATGCCTGTTACCGGAAAGCATTTACAATCAAAATGTAACGACATAATACAGTGAAATCGGTTCGCAAGCAAACTGTTAGATCACTGGCTTTGCGAGACCGTAAGTCTTGCTGATATTGTGGCTGTGATATATAGGTAGGTATATATAACATTGACGGCTCCACCATCACCCCCTCCACCAAAATCCGTAACCTTGGAGTTATCCTGGACCCCACTCTCTCCTTCCTCCCCCATGTTAACCATATTACCAAAACTGCCTTTTTCCACCTCCGAAACATCGCCCGCCTCCGCCCCAACCTGTCAACTACCGCTGCTGCGACACTCATCCACGCTTTCATTTCATCCAGGCTCGACTACTGCAATGGTCTTCTATACGGCACCGCCACCAAAGTCCTCAATAAACTTCAATATGTCCAGAACTCAGCTGCGCGCCTCCTCACTGGTACCCGCTCCAGAGAACACATCACACCTGTCCTCCGTGAACTCCATTGGCTTCCAATTAAACACAGAATCAACTTCAAAATCTTACTCATCACCTACAAGGCCCTCAACAGCCTAGCCCCCCCCCCCCTACCTTGCCGACCTCCTCCATCACCACGCCCCCTCCCGATTCCTCAGGTGCATCTCTGCCAACCTGCAACAAGTCCCCCGGACTGAGCGCCGGACTTGGGGTGATCGGGCCTTCTCAGTTGCTGCCCCCACCCTTTGGAATTCACTCCCCTCCCACATCAAAGTCTCTCCAACCCTATCTTCTTTCAAATCTGCACTCAAAACATACCCTTTTACACTAGCCTTCCCCACCTAACTCCCACCTTATTCTTCATGTTTAACCTCTGTTTTTCTTTTAATCCTAGTCTGTTTTATTATATGTCTGTTACATAGTTTTGATAAGGCAATATGAAAAGCGTCTTAGAGTACCATATTAAGCGCTATATAAAAACGGTTTCGCGACCGCGATCCTCACAAAACAAATATAATATTTAAATTCAACAACAACTTCGTTTACAGTAAACTAAAATGAGTAATATGCAGTATGATCATTTGATGATCATAACCGATTAAATTATTAAATTATTCTTTATTTATCCAATTATAATTACGCAAACTCCGCCGCGGAGCATGCTGGGAAAGCATGCGCCGCGACCATGGACCTATTAAAGGCCGCGACGCATAGCAAGCATTCTACAAGAAATTGCTAATAAGACGCTTTTACACAAAATAACAGCTTTTACTTAACGTGTTACTTGGTGTTTGTCGGTAACTTTAATCATGATTTTTTTAATGTGTACATTTTAACCATAGCACCAAGTAATATTAACTAAACTAATGTATTGACTGCACAACCTGTGGAAAGTTAGTAAATTGTACCCCTCACAGATTTACACATCACGTTGTTTTTTTCTACGATCTGACCCAAGGGGGCCTCCGAATTATTCCATTACAATATTGCTTAAAAGTGAAAATAGTCAAGCTCTTAAAGCTTCGATGAACTTGGAAGAAGTGTTTTATTATTTATATGATCAAAGCTAATTTATTAAATAATTAATTAATGCTGTCGTTACAACGCAGTGTTTTTCGACTCCAGCTTGACAGATGTTATAATCCACACTGGACAGTAGATGGCGCAGCTGCACCGTAGTAGCCCTTGTTTAGGCTGGGGCGACGTCATTTGATTGCATTTATCCACTCCATTATTTTCTGCTCGTAGTTTTGATTCTCGGTGTATAACGGTAGGTGAGAGTGTGAGTGGTTTTTAAGTGGTTTTATGGATATTTCCTAACGTCATCATGGCTTGAGTTACGACGTTAAAGTAACTGATTTTAATTTGAGGTTTCAAACTATTGGCTTTGTTCGTCTTTACACAGTTTGTGTAGGTCCCTTTCTGAGTGAATCCAAAAGTGAGAGAAATGTCGGACCGTTACTGTCAAACGATAACTTAACGACGTTTCAACTTTCCCATTTAGGATACCATTCGGGACACGGCTATAATCAAACCCGTTTAAATTTTACATTGAATTTTAAATGTATTAAAAAGTGAACATCGTCGTTTCAAATAACATGATGTCCTACACTAAAGACTAGCTAGGATCGAATGCGTCATGGGGTTTATTTTTTGGGAAATAGTAGGCCTTCGACATATGGAGAGGACTGAAGAGTACAGTAGTAAAGCTAAATCCTAAATTAACGTAAATATACCTTAAAGTGGGCAAATTCACGTGTACGCACCTATTGTATGTTGTACGTCCTGGCACTTAAAAATAGTAGTTAGCATTGTGTAGCATCTTATCCTCGCTAACTTTGTTGTATACGGGGAGCGAATATTTTTTTCGTAGTATGGTAGGGGCAAGTACCGCCTTTTTCGCCTCTGATTGGTCAGAAGGGCGCTCCTTTAGATCGTGTTTCGATTAGTCATAGCTGTTTGGGCGAGTTTAGGGTAGGGTTCGGTTTAACCCTAACCCTAACGAAAATCAATCATAGGCGTATCACAGACGTAAAAGGCGGTACTTGCCCCTACTACCATCCTACGAAAAAGGGTATAGTGTATAGTGCTTAGCATCAATATCATTACTTTACCGACAGCAATATATTGTTTCTCTTTTGAGAAATTCACTCATTGTAAGTCGCTTTGGGTAAAAGCGTTTGCTAAATGTAAATTCCATCTTTTTTTGCCACATCTCGTATAATAAACGCTGTGGCAGTTTTAAACACTCCCACTATGACAAGTCATTTCACGATTCATAAGTAAAATAAATGGACCAAAAAACGTTACTATTCACCCACGCAATAACTAACATTAAATGCTTCTATCCCAAAATGGTGGGGGTCATTGCCATGTGAGGTCACTAAAGATCAGACAAAGATCAGTCCATCATCACCACTGCATTGCATTGGGCTCATCAATTGTTTAACATCTCTCCCTTATCAGGTGATTTGGAGCACACGACCTGATGTCCACCATGTCGATACGGGACTTCTCGTTTCCTCGCCCAGAGACGCGGTTCTTCAAAGCTGGCCGACTCGTCTACAAATTCAGGATCAGAGCACGCAGCAGATACAGGCAAAACCGAGACCCTCGCGTTACAATCATCTAAAGGAATGGCTGTCAAGAGCTTCACATATCCACACACAAAATAGTCGTTCAACTCTTTTGAGATTTCCTTTTCTTTCAAAAGATTGCATCTTTTGACACTTTTTATTGCCTCAGACTGTTGTCGTTCTGTTTCACGCTCCTCAATGTTTGTTTCTGTATTCGTCACAAATGTGTAGTGAATGTAAAGCAGGGTCAGAAAGACATAATATACTGCTGTAAAGTAAAATAACGATAGTAACGAGGTCCACGCGATATATATATCGTCATATCGCTCAGCTAGACATCACAGTGTGATGTCGATTCCACATTCGTAGATTGTCAGTTATTTTTCTTAAAGGGGACCTATTATGCTTTTTCGACTTTTATGACCTATAAAGTGTCAAATAATGACGTACATGCATTTCGACGTATTCCCTGCTGACAGTCTGAGGTGGCTGTGCAGAGCGCTAAACACTCGGGACAACGTTTGCGATTCACTTGTTCACATTTCCGGAAAATCATCTACGTAGAGGCACTCCTGCCGCGCCCCCATATGCCAAATCTGCCCGCGCGCGCTTCAAGGAAGGTAGCCAATCACAACGGAGTTGGGTTGGCAGGAGGGGGGCGAGGGGGCGGAGATGGACGAAACCGAGCATTGACAGAGAATGCTGAAAGCGGCCAGATGAGAGGAAGAGTTTCCCGAAAATCAACATCGTTTTGTGTATGGTTAAACATGACTATCAATCATAATAACAACGTTTATAGGTCATAAAAGTCGAAAAAGCATAATAGGTCCCCTTTAAGCTATTTATTGATTACATTTACAATGTATTTTCTTTCCTTTACACCTGTTCTTCCTGAGAGGATCGGCGTAATGCATTTATCTTTTGCAACAAATGTTGTCTTTGACATGTTTTTCTTTGTTGTTGTTTTTTACCTTTTCGGCTCTTTCTGACCTGGAACTCTTAAATGTATTTATATATATCATGCGCCTGAAGTTCAAACTGTTTCCCATCTAATCTAAGATAAGCCATCCATTAAGTACTAATGGTTTGAGCAGTTGCCAAACAAACTATCGTCTACTCTATCTATCTACGATGGATGTGACATGAACTTGTCTGTGAAATACAGTAAGCCTGTGTTGTAATGTCCAACGTACATTTCAGTAATGAGGAGGAAATGTCAGTCGGACTCCTCATACAGCAGGAACTGGAGGTAACGTCATTCAGTCATTCATTCATTCATTCATTCACCATATCATAAATTAATGTGAACACATTAGCCCATTCATTCAATTGTCAATTGATTCATGCATTTTGATGTGTTCATTATTTTAAAGGGAGACGTCACACTTTTGCTATTTGCTTTGTAAGCTAGTGCTGCTTCAAATCCATGTTGGTAAAAAAATCCCAACATGAACTCAGTTTCCGTTGAAAATGTTGCGGGAATTTTGGGCCGAAGACGAGCGTTGGCCGAGAGTGACGTTTCACCTGAAATCCGTTCATTTGTTAATCTTTTGACGAGCGATCGCCCCGGTCGTCCTCGCAACACTGACCCCGTGACCTCATCCCTCCTAGGACATCATCAAGGTCACCCTGGAGAACCTGGAGGACCTCCTTCCCTTCTCCAGCATCCACTTCGACGTCTTCCCCCGTATCCTTCCCCCATATGGTTGCAGAAAACAGACCAATGAGTGGTGTGGTTAAGTCAACATTACCTATTAAAACAAAACAGTAAGCTGATGAAAGTCAGTCTTTCAGGTTGTCGATAGGTCGTGGGATTCATATTGAGTTGATTTTCAACAGTCACAAAAGGGGTTGGACTCTCACAAGCTGTCATAGGTCCATGTTCACGGTGGTGGAAGCTTTGACACTCGATGTGGCCGCCAGACAAGAAGCAGTGGAAGGAGGCTCCCACGCTGACCTTCACCCACGGCGGGGACCCTGTGCCCGCCTATCCGTATGTTGTCACCGTCCTGCTGGAGTCAAACACACACAGTGGTGGGCTGAACGCGACACACACTCTCTACTACACGCACTGTGAAACCTACACTAACTGTACGTCCACACCAGAAGCGAATTGAGCGACCAAATCGCCGGAAGTCATTCACTTTCTATGGGCAAGAGCGACCAAAGCGACCAAAGCGACCAACGCTACCAGCGGCCAAAGTTGAGCGACCAGAGCGTCAAAAAGAAGTTGAAAACTTTTTAACTTTATGCAAATTACTATTATTCGCTTCAGCGGCCAAACACTGACAGCCAATCGGAATGTAGACGCTCTTCGCTTGCGTGGATCCCAGGGAACATCGGCAGGCACTTTGGTTCCTACCTACCTTTATTCACTCACTGAACAAAATGTCGGCTGAAGTATTAATCGCGGCTGTAACTGGGCACCCGGTGTTGTACGAACCCACCCTTTTTCAGTTCAGAGATCGAAACGCCATAGTGGTTTGGATATCAAGTGATGATAAGCGGGAGTATTTATAGGCTACATCTAGAACGTTCGTATTTAAGCGGGAATCATTTTAATTTGCTCTACATGCCACCAATCTAACCAACCAATCGCGTGTAGCATGCTTTAAACAAAACCAAAAAAAAATTGAAATCGTCACATAAACAAACTAATCGACAAGACGAGGGATAAATGACAAGGGATATATCTCTTGTCTTTTATCCCTCTATTCCCCACTATTCACGGAGCCTGAGGTGAATAATTGTTAATTAAATAGTCTAGATAGATAGATAGCCTAGTCAAGTCTTTATTAATACCAAACGACACAAATCGTCGGGAATCCATTTAGGTGGTTCGGCCCACACAGGACAGTAGCCTACAAGACCACACAGAACAAGTCTGACTGGACATACACACAATACATCACATTAAAACTAGACACGCGTTGATAGATAGATAGACAGAAAGGCCTAGATATATAGATATGTTCCATTATTTGCCTTGCGGAGCCAACCAGTCCTGTGCACGTATGCAAATTAGCCATGTGCGCGAATGTCTATTTGTTTTGAATGCGACGAATGAGTGCAGATCATGATTTGCAGATCCAGATCAGTGAAACATATTTCAACGACTACAGCACGCAGGGTTTTTTGTTCTCGGTTGTAATTAGCCTACATTTTAGGATTTTTTTTATATTGGGGGGAATCCCTGTCCTACTTGTTGTCGAAGCACTTTATCGAACAAGCAAAACCGTCTCGGCAATATGGCCAAGGTGTATGGGAGAGTTCACTATTTGATATGGCTGTCTGTAGGGCCTACTAAACGCATACGGCTCCTTTAAATGCGTCTGCATAATTGAATTGTACGTCATGAGCGACTTGAGCGACCAAAGCGAACAGAAAAATTCGCAGCGAAACTTTGTGAGCAACCAAAGCGTCTTTGACGCTTTGGTCGCTCCTGGTGTGGACGTACAGTAAGCATGTTTGCATGGCTTTGTTGGGGTCATGCTCCATACGCTGTCCGTTGTAGATTCACATTCACTCTTGTCACACACGCCGAAAGATGGACTTATGGTACGAACACACCAAACGCGTACCATACGCAGCTCATACGCCCCTAACGCAGCTAAAATGTTGCTTGACCATTTTGTGTCAAAAATGGTCCTACGTACGCAGCTACGCGCCTGTGGAGTCCGAGGAAGGAAACCCAAACGCCGCCGGGTGCATGATAGAGCTTGGATCGGGTTAGATTAAATAATCTCGGATATAAATAACAATAATCGGGTTAAATAACTTCACATGGTGTGTCTGGTGTGTTTCCAGCATTCGTAGTGTTGATCAGCAGAGAAATAGTCCGCCAAGACGTTGAGGTTGCTTAGCAATCAGAGACTCTGTCCATGCAAGTGAACGGAGCGTTCACTCTTCGTCATAACTATCAAACCAAACATCCTTCACATTCACCGAGTGAACATTATGAAAGTAAAATGCACATTTCTCGCTAAAAATGTTTCCATAAACGCATTTAATGGCGTAACTATGTTACTATTTCCACACAGAATAAAGAAATGTCGGCCGTATGCTTCTGTCCAAGCTCACTACTCTCTGCCAGTGACGTCGGGTCAAGCTCCACGCTGATTGGCTAAGTATCACGCGTATGAGCGTAAAAAGTTCAATTTTTTTAACTCCTCGGGTACGCACGTATATGTACGCGCGTATATATACGCACGTATATGTACGCGCGTATATATATGCGCGTATACGCGCCTCATACGCCCCTAACGCGAGTAAAATGTTGCTTGGTACGCATGATACGCGTGTACGCACCTCATACGCGCGTAAACCCATGGTTCCCTATGGAAAAATTGCCGATTTTATACGCGTGGTACGCGGGTAACGCGTTTGGTGTGGCCGTACCTTTAGTATATCAAATATATTTAATATTGTAATATAGTATATAATATAAGGAAGTATCCTCACCAAGTGTTATGCTTTACTCTTTTAGGGTATCAAACCGACTTTACACCTGTGAGTTGGTTGTTTTTTCCTCATTTATACATTTCAACGTAGTAAATATATGCGGGCAAATGTAAGATATAGTATCATCAATGATATACATTATGACGATTTATAACACATTAAAGAAGCACTAAACCGTGTGTGTGTGTGTGTGTGTGTGTGTGTGTGTGTGTGTGTGTGTGTGTGTGTGTGTGTGTGTTTTCTGTCGGTTCATGGCTCGCCTCTGCCAGGAGCCAAAGCCCAAGCGCAGTAAGACAGACACGCCACTAGAGGACAGCATTTTACAGAAATTACTGGCCGCTGAGGCCAGGGTACCATATCAGGTGATCCGGTGTCATGTGACCAGGTGAGTAGCGTTTGCGTATGGGTCTTTTTGTGAATGAATTAAATGAGTGAATTAGGTATTGATGTCAAAGTGCGTGATTCGTATGTGAACGTTTAAAGTTGTTCTGAGGAGATTGTGGGATAACTATGGAAATATAATTTGCCAGGTGTGTGTCAGTGGTCCTCCTTGATCGACGCTCGAGGGACGGCATGGGAAGTGTGTCATGTGTGGATGCTGCAGGTTCTCCCCATGTTCTGTAACACCAGAGGCCCTGGGTGGTGGTAGTGTAGTGGCTAGGCTGTTTGAGTCACTCCCAGCTGAAAGGGGCTTTGTTCTGTCCCCTGTGTCCACCGCATGACCTGCTGGCACCCATGAGCCAGAAGCCCTCTCCCTCTAGCCCTGACCTGCTCATAAATGACCTGTGTCTGAATTGACTGTGAGTTGCTTTGGATAAAAGCGCCCTAACTAGGAGGGAGAATCCTTCGGTATCTCACGATTCGGTTCCATCTAGGTTCATGTCACATTTGGATTTTTAATCGATTCCTAATTCATTTAGATTTTTCTCTTCGGTACATAGGTTTGCTTATTTCAGGATCCACTCCAGTTCGCCTTGGGCTGGGGAAGGCGGTGTGGCCAACGATGGCAGAGTCAAGTTTCTATAAGATTATGTATTTTTTTACATTCGTAAAAGTCGCACCGATCGATTGCAGCACACAAACCTAAGAAAAAATCAAGAAAAGATTTTGTGAGTGGATTCAGAACCACAGAAGATAAGAACCAGGACTCTCGAGTGAAGAGGTTATTCCCCTGCGCCTCCTGTTCTTAACTCTGACTGAGGGAACAGTAGACAGTAGTCACTGGGGTTTCCTGGCTGTCGGCAGTGATCCTCAGAGGCCATGCTCAACTCCTTACAACCCGGGGGGATCGGATGAAGACCATGTATCGATCCACAACCTGTCCGCTCCCATTTTCCTCACACACACTCCACTGATTCTACCTCTTATGAAAGAGGGGGGTTGACAGCCGGTTCACTCTGGCGAAAGTGATGATAGAGTCACACGGGTGAAGTGGGTGAAGGCCCCCCAGGAGTGTGCACTCTCACACACCGGCCTCTTTCTTTGCTCCCCCCCTCGCAGGCACACACTGGCAACACACGGGCGCTTCCCCCATCCACCTTTTGGTAGTCCAGCGATGGCCCGAACGACCTCTGACCTTAACAGCAGAGTTCACCGTCCTCCCTACCTGTGCACACGTGCACACAAGCTCAGGCCCGTGATTCGCGTTGTACGGTTCTTTGACATTGAACGCGATTGTACGTTGTGATTTTTTTCACATCCATAGGATGTTTTGATGACAGGCGGAGCATAAGCTTGTCTTCACTAGGTTAAAGGTTGAGTCTTTTCACCAGCGCGAGGATTATAGCAATATTCGCGTCGAATATTTGCATCGCGGCTGATGGGTTTTAAGGTGCGGGTAAACGTTATTGTTCATCAGGCGCGAAGTGACGGATGCCTTGGGAAAAGGCACTCAGACTTCACGGACAGAAACACAACCTGCGTTCGCAGCAGAGGGGATCATGTGGGGAACGAGTGGTTTAGGGAAAATTGCGAAATCATCGGATTTTACCGCTTGATTGCTGCGTCGATAATCATATAGGACAAATGGTTTTGGTTTCGGGTTCGCTGGCTCTTCAATGAAGCCCTCTGTTTGCGTTGCTTATTGAGAACCTACAGGCGTCAACCAGTCCCGGTCAAGCGAATGTTTCAACCGAAATATGATCAGAGAGCCAAAGGGAAACGCTGTCAGGGCTGGGGCAGTCGACCGTGAAAAGGTTTTAACGGCTGCATTGTTTTCATTTCATTTATTTGTCCAACAAAGTGCCAGCAGAGCGGTGACTAACCCTCCGCCGGAAGAGCTACGGGAGTCGGGAGAGCCAATCGACAAGGTGAGGCCGTCTCTATTCTCCCTGCTCACCCATCCGTCCGTCTCTTCCGTCCGTCCGTCTGTTCGGTGTGTTTGTTCTGGCGTCGGCAGCCCTTCTCTTGCCCCGTCACACTTCCACTCCCCAGAGAGGACGCATCCGAATGCTGCAGTTCACCGACGTCTGCACTCCGTCGTCCATCCCTCTGATAATCAGCTCCCTGTGTCTCTTTGTGTCTTCATTCCCCACGCGCGCACACGTGCGCACACGCACACACAGGCACGCACACTAAAAAAGCAGACGCGCACCGAAGCACACGCACACGCACACACACCAAAGCACACACACACAAAAGCACACACACAAAAGCACACGTACACACACACAGACACACACATACAAAAGCACACACACACACACACACACACACACACACACACTGGTGGCGTCTCTAACTTTATTAGCGCCCGGGGCCAACATTAGCGCAGACAGGTGGGATAACGAGTGTGAGATTAAGGTTAATAATAGAAGTACATCTGTGTGTGTGTGTGTGTGTGTGTGTGTGTGTGTGTGTGTGTGTGTGTGTGTGTGTGTGTGTGTGTGTGTGTGTGTGTGTGTGTGTGTGTGTGTGTGTGTGTGTGTGTGTGCTCGTAGTTCCTGGGCTATGCTCGGTTTTTTGATTCACAGCAGAATCCTGTAATTACCTCTCCGCCTCCTCCCCCAGCTACTTCCTCCTTTCTCCTCCATTGCCCCCCTCTCCCTGCAGGCAGAACTCTCCCTCCTGCAGGCTACGGGGGAGAGTTCCCCTTCCACCCTCACCCACCCCCACCACCAGCGCACCACCAACACCGTTCCTATCACCACCCAGCACCACGACCACCAGAAAGACCACCACCACCAACATCCTGAAAGTGCTCATAAATGGCCCTAAAAGTTACATAAAGTGTATACAAATGCCCATGCATGGATGTTATTGATTGTAAAAACCAAAAGCTTTACTAATAGGACAGCTGATGATGAGCTAGATACTAGCATGAGCTGGATGCTGTTTTTCTAGGGCCTGTAGCATAAACGATCCAGATGGACAGTATCTTCTACACTGCTCATTGTTTATACTTTTTCAATCATTTCGTTTTTCATTCAGGGTTTGCGAAAATACTTCGGGACGAAGAAATGATCAAACCCCTTGAATAATACCAAATGTTCCCTGTTCTCTCTCTCTCTCTCTCTCTCTCTCTCTCTCTCTCTCTCTCTCTCTCTCTCTCTCTCTCTCTCTCTCTCTCTCTCTCTCTCTCTCTCTCTCTCTCTCTCTCTCTCTCTCTCTCTCTCTCTCTCTCTCTCTCTCTCTCTCTCTCCCTCCCTCCCTCACAGGGGGCTAGTCAGGAGGGGTCCCGTGTGGACAGCCAGGATCCCCCGGCTCCGAGCCAGGTGCATTCTGGGGGAGCGGAGGGAAGGGGGGATGAATCCGGCGGGCGAGGCTCTAGACCCGACGCGGGTTCGACCGGGGCCGACCCCAAAGGCAAGGTTGGTCGTGGCACCAAGAACACACACACATCATGTTACACTGTTTAGTGTAACACTGTTTAATGTTATTACATTGTACATCCAATGGTTTAGCTACTGTTCAATCCAATGCTCAATCTCTCTCTCTCTCTCTCTCTCTCTCTCTCTCTCTCTCTCTCTCTCTCTCTCTCTCTCTCTCTCTCTCTCTCTCTCTCTCGCTCTCTCTCTCTCTCTCTCTCTCTCTCTCGCTCTCTCTCCCCAGCCGTATTTCCCCCTTCGCTGTGTTCTTCAATGAGGGATCAACCGTCCGTCTGTTCCAGACAGGTCTCCAGAAATACAGCATTTGCATTTTTTTCCTTTCTTTCGTGATCCTAATGTTCCAGGGTCTTCCATCATAGATACTGATGGTCAGAGTAGGGGATGTTATAAAGGTGTCAAGTGTTTTATATATTTGATTCCTCCGTTCTGTTCGCGTTTTTTTGGAGACTAATGAAAGGGCGATATTGCTAACATGTTCATGATTTCAAATGGGAAAGCAAAATAAGTAATTGTTTCTGGTGTGAATCTATTGTTAACTCTTTTTCCACCATAAATTACACAATGGTTAAAAATGTTTTACAGTCAGTGTTTATGTACGATTTAAAACGTCTCTGCGCGTGCGTACTTGTTTGTGTGTGTGTGTGTGTGTGTGTGTGTGTGTGTGTGAGAACGGCGGCTAAGCTCTCGTCTTAAGTACCGCGTGGAAACTCAATTTTCCTGCTGTCAGTCTAAATTATAATCTAACGGTTCACCCTGTCTTTGTCTCCCGTCTGACGCTTTCAAGTGAACACTTTCAAATCAACGGGTCACACACCGATACAGACGAGGGGCCCCTAAACATATCGGGCCCTCGCGTGCGTTCACCACACACACTCTCACACACATTGATACAAATACTCTTTCAGTGTGGAATTAGTCATTGTTCTCTGTAAGAAATCAAGATAGTGTGTGTGTGTGTGTGTGTGTGTGTGTGTGTGTGTGTGTGTGTGTGTGTGTGTGTGTGTGTGTGTGTGTGTGTGTGTGTGTGTGTGTGTGGCCGCACACGTGTGCGTCTGATCGTGGGTGACCTAAACGACAGTCTTTCAAGCAGGAAAACATTGCTTAACCCACTCATCTTGTCACTGAAGCCAACACGAATATGTACAAAAACCTGAGATGACACACACACACACACACACTCACACACTCGCACAACACACAACAACATGGGCAAGGCAGCCTAGCACCTCTCGTTGGACCACATGGGCTTGTGCATAACATAGTGTTTACATAGTACTTGCTGCATGCCGCCATTGGAATACTGACACACACACACACACACACACATGTGCGCGCGCGACTAGGATAAGCCCACTGAAACATGAACGCACATTATAGTCACCAACGTAATGACACACACACACACACACACACAAAGCTCTTAAAATAACAGGGCAGAAGTGGAAGCGGACGTATTAATGATATTATAGTCCAAGTCGCCACGGTCGCCGCGGCAACCTGGAGCGACTAGGCCACTGAGCGATACAAACATCGGTCACCCCCGCTGAGTCACCCGCCGTGGGTGTGTGCGTGTGTGTGTGTGCGTGTGCGTGCGTGCCCATGCATGCTTTTGTGTTCATGCCACTTCAATTTCCAGTGCAGTATAGCTTTAGTCTCGTTTTCCCTCTCTTTTCTTTTATTCCTCTCTGATGAGGTGATGAGGGCAATCCAGATCTATCATCTCTCTCTCTCCCTGTCTCGCTCTCTCTCTCGCTCACTCTCTCTCCCTCTCTCTCTCTCTCTGTCTCGCTCTCTCTCTTGCTCACTCTCTCTCGCTCACTCTCTCATTCGCTTTCTCCCGCTCACTCTCTCACTCACTTTTTCTCTCTCTATCTCTCGTTCTCTCTCTGTCTCTCTCTCTCTTATTCGCTTTCTCCCGCTCACTCTCTCACTCGCTTTTTCTGTCTCTCTCTCTCTCTCGCTCTGTCTCTCTCGCTCTCTCTCTCCCGCCTTCTGTGGTTGGCATGGAATCAGACGAAACACACACTGTGGTCATGCAGTTTGCAGTCAACTTGCTAACAACTTGGAGTGTGTGTGTCTTTGTGTGTGCGTGTGTTAGCGGCGGTGGTGGCGGCAGTTGGGGGGGGGGGGGGGGGGGGGGGGGGTTTGGGGTATGATGTCACACATTCCGTTTTCCGTTGACATAACTGGATGGAGAATGTTTGGGGCAGAGGGGCCATAAGACGATAATTGTGTTTTTCTTTGAAAGTGAGTGTTGTGTTGTGTCGCTCTGTGCCTGGGTGATTGTGTGTATGTGTGTGTGTGTGTGGGTGTGTGTGTGTGAGAGCTCGCACCGTTTAATCATACACTCGTGATAATTTTACGAGAGATACGATTCCGATATTTCTTTCACGAGATTAGATTAAGGCGCATGTTCCGTCAGTAATGGCACTGCACCACAACAGCTTCCTCTTAAATACTGCTCCAATACACGCAACTAACACATCCGAGGTGTGTGTAACAGAAGTGGGTTCTTTATAGGCCAACGGTAGCCAAAGTGCACTATGTTCGAACAATGAGACATATCAAATAATCAAGTAGTGCTTCACATTCTGCTCCTTGTATCCATACTTTGAAATGCTCTGGGGTAAAAGGTTGTATACAAATATTTTAAAAGTGCAGCCAGGTAGCATTCAACTCAAGTGAAGGTGTCATTGCCCTTTTGGTTCATTGGGGGAAATCAAATGGCAATGGCAGCCAAAACATTGGCTACCATTGCATTGGGAGACATTTTGACATTGTTCAAAGTTTAATTATTTTGTCACAGTTTAAAATAGGTGTGTTACAATACTTATTATAACCCAGCAGACATGACAACCCAAAGAACATTTATACGATTTTTGTTTTACATCAAAATGCATCATGGTATGTTTTCGTGGACTGAAGAGAAATGTAGGAATTTTCAATCCTAAATCAACGTACCTAGGGGCAGCTTCAAACAACACTTTCCCCTCATGACAAATTGATTACCAAACAATGACCACACAATAACTAACACTCCAACACTGCTTTAATTCCACAAAAGAGGCGGTCGTTTCGAGGTGTCGTTGCGATGTACAAAAGGGAACCTGCTTCGAGGGTCGCTCAACCTTACCCGAAAGCCACCAAACGCCTGCCAGCACCAGATGTGTAGCCGGACAGATGTGACTAAACGTCTTGTTGCACGCTCGTTTTTGTGATCCTTAGGAGCACTTAAAAGAGTTTCCTTGGAGCGGGCGTAGGGGGTTGGTACCTGTGTACACATTCGGCTAGTTTTTTCCGTCAAGGTGTGTTTTTGTCAATTCGATTTTTCGCGGCATTTTATACAAACTTTGATATTATGGTTATTGCTTATTATTCTTGAGGTGGTAACACACTGGAAATTAATTAAGTTATGAATGAATTTGATTTTATTCCCATCAAATGTTTGTAAGAATCCCTATACCGTCACATCAACACTGAGGCCAGGGCGTCCCTCTTCCTCGGTGTCAGCCTTCGCCCCCTTACTGTCTGACTTGGTACAGTCGGTTGGCACGTCGGTACGGCCCATTGGTTCATTCATGGCAGAGAGACATGCTAGAGGAATTAGGGTCCCCAGAATGACATAGACACTATTAAAAGTATGTCCGCTAGCCATCTGAAACCGGAGCAGTGAGCAATGATGTCCCTCTCTCCACACACACATGCACTCGCTGGCCCACACACGCACGCGCACACACACACTGCTTGACCCCACAGATGACCCAACCCTGCCCTTCTCTCTACCACCGCAAATGCAAAAGCCAGACAATTGTAAAGCAGTTTGAGTGTGTGTGTGTGTGTGTGTGTGTGTGTGTGTGTGTGTGTGTGTGTGTGTGTGTGTGTGTGTGTGTGTGTGTGTGTGTGTGTGTGTGTGTGTGTGTGTGTGTGACAGTAAGTCTGCCCTAGTGCGTAACCAATCACATTCAATTTTTTGTGAACTTTGTCATCAATCTGCAATCTCTGCAATCTGACGGCATTACGTTGCTATTTTTAATTCAATCTTAAACATCTGTGAGTGTGTGTGTGTGTGAGGGGGGTCTTTGGGTCCCCCTTCTCTCAAATGCATACATGGCATCTATGTGCACATGATGCATGTGTCTCTGTGTGTGTGTGGTGTGCATGAGTGTTTGCACGTGTGTGTCATTTGTGTTTAATTATGTGTGTGTATGTGCCCATGAGTGCACACACACAAGTGTGTGTGTGTACATGTGTGTACATGTGTGTACATGTGTGTGTATGTGTGTTTGGTGTGCATGAGTGTGTGCACGTGTGTCATTTGTGTTTAAATATGTGTGTATGTGCCCATGAGTGCACACACCCAAGTGTATGTGTGTGTGTGTGTGTGTGTTTAAGTGCGCAAGGTGAGGCCGTGCCTGCTCTTTAGTGTGTTCTCAGTGTCGCGGTGGCCCAGAGATGGAAAACCTATCTAGTTTTCCTTTGTGTCACCCACCCTGCCACCCCCCACTCACCCTCTCCCCCCCCACACCCTCCCAAGGTTTAAAACACAGAGAGAGAGAGACAAGGGCTGGGGTGGAGGGACAGCAGTTTAAACACACACAAACCCTTTTTTTTTAAGGACAGAGAAAGGACCTTCAAACGTGAGCGGAGGAGTTTAAAAGCTTTGCTCACGTTGTGTGCGTTCAACAATTCATCGGACGAGCAGAGAGAGAGAGAGCGACGGTGAGAGAGACCGATAAAGAGACAGAGAGAGAGACATTGCAGCAACATTGATCTAAGACAGGTAGAAAACTAAACAAAAACAGGACATCCTGACCTTCTATCAACTACAAACAAGTGCTTATGCTCCCTGGCAAGAAGGGTTCGTAGGAGAGAGTCACATAGGAGGAGGGGGTTGTTGTTGAGAGGGAGAGAGACCTTGGCTGTAAAGGTGTTACCTGTAGGAGAGAGAGAGTGAGAGAGAGAGACACAGATTAAACCCTAATTGTGGGTGTGACTCGAGCTGTAAGTGCTTGTGCTGCGCTTATATCTCTGTGTGCGGGGAAAGAGCCCTTACACACTCTTTGGAGTCACTCACACACACACACCTTAGGTACAGCACCTGAGGAAGCCCGCACACCTGCCTGCTGCCGGCCGCACTCAGCCATCCTCCGCTCTCCATCACAGCACTGCAGGTAAGGCACATTCCCTTGTTTTCTGTAGAAAGGCTTGTTTTTTCCCAGTGCCAACAATTGTTTAAACAATTTTAACAATTGTCCATGTATTTTCTTGTTGTATTCAGAATACTAAGGTTTTTTCTTTCTGTCAAAATGTTATGTTTTATGTTTTTGTTCAGATATTTGGGTTTGGGTGATGGCGCGTAGATGTTCTGTTTTGTGACACATTTGCATCTGCATGTGTCTCAATATCCGGCGATGACATGACAACTGCCCAGCTATTGATTACGATAGAAAGGGATTTGATTCTAAATTAGTGTTAAATGGCGTCTTCTCTCGCTAACGTTGTCCTTAGACATGTGAGGAAAAGATAGAGAAAGATTAAAAAAAATAGAAGGGAGCCGGTTATAATATTCGTACGTGAACGAATTCTTCAAAATCTTTTAGTTTTATAGAGATTCTATTGATGATCATTGATTAATTGAGAATGAAAAGCTTGTAAATGTTCAGGTGGAGTTATCAGAGAGCTGAGAGATGACTGCCATTGGTGTCATACCTAAAGTGGTTTAATTCTTAACTATTAAGCTGGGCGGGAACCGCATCCTTCATCTGATGGACCCCTCCGACCCCCCCTCACATAGTGAGGACATTATTATTGGAGAGGGATGGTAATTTATCATGCCTGAAATAGTTTTTCAAAGTAACAGCGTGCTAAGATGCATTAGCTCATGAAGTAGATTATTAGCGCTACTAGTATTTAACTGTTTGCACCATTCAGGGCCGCTATCTTTTAACTTAGGGTTAAGATAAAGACTATATGTATTTTTTATTTCTTCTATTATTTATTTTTCTGTTAAGTAGATAATTTATTTTGAAAAGTGCAGAATTTATAAAAGGGAACGAAGGTTAACCGCAATATTATCTGCGGTTATTTTTGTGCGCTTGATTATTGCTAGATTCTTTTCAACACATTTGCCTTCATAGGAAGTCCAAATTTACACTTTTTTTAGTCTTAATGAACGCACCCCCTGAGGTAGTCATGGGGATTCCCGCTGCCTCCCATCCCTCAGCTTTTATTTGACTTCCGCCATCACACAAAATCCATTCATGCTTAGACTCATTCATAAAAAAAACGATCAAGCAAAATCTGGAGTCAGTCAGCGCTCACCCCAGCCCACAGAGGGAGACCCCACCACACGCTCTGCCTGCGGCTCAAACCAGCCACAAGTCGCAGGCTAGGGGGCTCCGGGCTCCCCCGTGGGGGTGGGGGGGTGGGGGGTTGGGGGGTCCGGGGGTGGGGGGTGGGCTGGAGCCCCCCAATTTGCTCCAGCGATGACGGAGCCGAGCTGCAGGCGTGGAAAGCTCGCACATTAGAGAGGGAAAAAGCAAGGCATTTCCCCTTCAGGTTGACTCCGGGTTCATTTGGCCTTAAACGCACAACCGCGCACGTGCGTCTGCACGCATACATGCATACACGTGCACACGCGCGCACACACACACACATAGGCTTGCACATGTGCACAGGAAAAACACGCACTGTCCACGCATGCACATGAAACATGCGTACACATATTCAACGCACATGCACACACACGTAAATGCAGTCACCTGCATTTACGGGACACACGTGAACCCACATGCTCAATCAAACACACTTGAAGCGCGCACACACAAAGGCATCTGTACGAAAAAAACTCTCACACACACACAAACGCGCACACAAACACACACTTCTAACCGTCCAGATAATTTGGTCCCAGAGGCATTCTGCCGTCGCTTTGGCGATTCCCAAAATTCCAAAAACAGGGAAGCTGGAAAGCGCTGGCATGCTGGGGGAAGGAGGTCAGCACCAGACTATTCCCAGGAAAACATGACTTTATTGTTTGTGCACGTGTGTGTGGTGTAGGTGAAGCTGAAAAGCTTCAACTTGTCCTAAGCTATGACACTAACATTCAGTAAAGGGCATGACACACACAAGGAAGATTAAATCCTCTCTAAGTTATACAATGGGGCTTAAATACGCTGGAAATGTGTCCACTGATGTGTGTGTGTGTGTGTGTGTGTGTGTGTGTGTGTGTGTGTGTGTGTGTGTGTGTGTGTGTGTGTGTGTGTGTGTGTGTGTGTGTGTGTGTGTGTGTGTGTGTGTGTGGTTGTGTGATATTGAGAGTGTGGGTATGTGATTGTGTGTGTGTGCGTATGGGCCATATGATGGTGTGTGTGCGTGTGTGTGTGTGTGGGGGCATGGGATAGTGTGTATCTGTAAGTAACTTAGTGGGCATATGAAAGTGTGTTTGTGTGCGAGCGTGCGTGCGCGCATGAACGCCTGCTGATGTCAGCGGATGGTTGATGCAGCGGACGTGATCAGCTGGAATAAGGAGCTGATTGTTCTGAATCACGGTAGCTCAGAGCTCCATCTCACCTGGCTGACACACGCTACGAACGGGGAAGCACCTATAGATAAGAGTGTTTTCATCATTTCATTGAGCTCCGAACTCTAAACTTGATTTTTTACAATCAATCAACTCACTCAACCGCTATCTCTCTCCCTCCCATTGATATATTTTCAGTAGTTATTTTTTTGTTATTTTTTTAGTGCTGTCAGTTAAACGTGTTATTAACGGCGTTAACGCAAACCAATTTTAACGGCGTTAATTTTTTCACTTCTCCATGTTGATAAGAGCATTAAAATGAGAAAAATTATGGGACAAAGAAATCAAGGGATATTTAGCATATAAAAATGTGCGATTAATCGTGAGTTAACTATGACATTAATGGGATTAATCGCGATTAAATATTTTAATCGCTTGACAGCAATACTTATTTTGTATTGGATTAACTGTTGGCTTGTTTGACTCTTGAAGCAAATTACCATCATTAATCAAGCTGTTGATCTGTGTGTGTGTGTGTGTGTGTGTCTGTGTGTGTGTGTCGACAGGCCGCCTCACCCATGTCTCCCTGCGTGACCTCTCACCTCTGCTTACTGGTGCTGCCAGTGATGTCAGTGCTGCTCTTCCTCTCTCCTATTGGCTGGAGCTACGACGGCCCCGTCCCCGGCTGCCATCTTTATCGTAAGTCCACCAAGTCGTGTACAAACACACACACATAAACACACGCACACACACACACACACACACACAACACAGACACACATCTCGTATCAATACAAGAGGATGAATGTTTGGTTGTATGGAATGCTCTATGGTCTCTCTCTTCACTTTCTCTCGCTCTCACTCTCTCCCCCACTCTCTCTTGCTCTCTCTCACGATCTCTTTACCTCACTCTCTTCCTCTCTAACCCCCTCTCCCTCACTCTGTCTCTCTCTGTCTCACTCTTACTCCCTCCCTCCCTCACTCTCTCGGTCTCCCTCCCTCCCCTCCCACCCCTCCCTGCAGCCTTCAACGTGACGATCCGCAGCGACCGGCGCGGTACGTGCCGCGGGACCCACCTGGTGCACGCCTGCGTGGGCTACTGCGAGTCCAGCGCCTTCCCCTCCCGCTACTCGGTGCTGGCGGCGTCCAACTTCACCCACAACATCACCTCCACCTCGCGCTGCTGCACCATCAGCAAGGAGGCCAAGGTGAGGGGGGCGGGGGAGAGAGGGAGGGAGAGATGGGGAGAGGGCGGGGTGAGAGGAGATGGCGAGCAAGGGGAGAGAGGGAGGGAGGGATGCAGAGAGAGAGACGGGGGGGGGAGAGGGGGGAGAGATGCAGAGAGAGAGACAGGGGGAAAAGGGGTGAGGGGTGCGGAGAGGGGGTGAGAGGAGTGAGGAAAGAGGGAGGGAGGGATGGGGGAGAGGGAAGGAGGGATGGGGAGGGATGCAGAGAGAGGGATGGGGGAGAGGGGTGTTTAGAGGAGAGGGGTCTGAGAGGAGAGGGGTGGGTGGAACGAGGGGGAGGGATGGGGAGAGGGGAGTGAAGGAGGAAGGGAAGGGGAGAGTGGGGAGGAGAGAGAGGTGGGCAGAACAGGAGAGAGGGGAAGAGGGAAAGGAATGGGGGAGAGGGGGTGATAGGAGAGAAGGGGGGAGGGAAGGGGGAGAGAAAGAGACAGGGGAGGGTCAGGGGGGTCAGGGGGGAGGGCGAGGGGTGGCCAGAACGGGCGGAAGGGAAAAGGAGAGAGGAGAGGGGGAGAGAGAGCGAGTGTGGGGGGGGGGGGGGGGGGTATGCAGGTATTTTAGTGTATGTATGTATTTATAGATGTATATGTCTTCCCTTTAGGTCAAAGTTCGCCTGGATTGCCCGCGAGGTCGTCGCCATGACGACATCGAAATCCTGACGGCGACCGAGTGTCGCTGTGACATGTGCCGCAAGTCTCGTTACTGACGGGCCAGCTGACCAATCAGAGCCCTCCCGTGGTAACCCCGCCCGCTCACTAAGAGAGACCAGGCTATTGGATAACAGGGGACGTGTCTGTTGCTGTTGTAAAGTTATTTAAATGGAAAGAAGGGGAAGGTAGAAACAGAGAGACAGGTACTTTGTGTGTCTGTGTGAACGTATGAATGTATGTATGAATGCATGAGACCGTTAAAACAAACTTGATTAACACAAGATCTGCGTTGCTTCGTTATCTGTAACATCAACCTGCTCTCAGGCGCTCCGTTCGTGTGTCGTCCATTTCTGATGTCCCATAAATTTAACTTTAAAGATTCCACTTTAAGGGCCCAAATGTTACATATCAACACCGTGGTTGACGCTGACCGTTAATGTTTACAACGTTGCTGTTCCATCGTCGTCCATCGATGGCAGTGAGCAAAAGGCTTGGAAAGAAGAACCGTTTGTTATATCTCCACATTGTGCAACAGAAATGTAATAAGGTACACACACTTTGCAGTATTGTCCACGTCACATGACATTAATAAGCAATTTGATCAAATTCACACAATATTTGCGTTGCTGTTTCATTCTTTCCAATGACCACTAAACACAAGTCACAACCGTAAGGAATGTAGAAACTTTATTATTTATATTTATGAATTTGAGCTTGGGACATTTTGTAAATACTGATCTCTGGGTGTTGCCAGATGTTGATAATAATAATGATAATTGATCCGTTTTTTATAGCGCTTGATGCACTGTATAAAGTCGTGTTTCAATAAAGCGTTATTCTGAATCTTAAGTTGTGTTTTTGGTTTGTTTGAGACTTTGTGTTTTTTTATGTATAGATGTAATTAAAGGATGCCAGTACTTTGATGTCGTGGCCACCACTGTACATTGTTCCACCATTTATATATATTTTCTCCAAACAATTCCTTACTTCCATCCCAGCTTCCCCATACTGGGACAATGCTAGGATTTTGGGGAAGTTTGGAGGCCAAAAAAAATTGGCCCAAAAAATACATAAGTGTACCACTGTCGTTATTTCTTTGTTGTCCGTATTCTACGATTTTCTCAAAACTCTTCCATATTGGCACCACATATTTCGATGACTTTATCTAAGTCAGGGATGGTGAGACTAGAATTATACCTTCTGCCGATCAACATGAATAAAATTACCAGTAGCGGCGCCAGACAATTATGATTAAATGAATTAGCCCCTGCTATAAAATTGTTTACAGCAGGGGCTAATACATTTTGACACAAAACATAATGCTATACTACTACGAATCAACCAATCAAATCACAGCAAGCAGCAACGGTCATCATCACTTTCGCACATTGAAATATTATTCAGTTGTTCAGTTTTGTTACAAATAAGTAAGTCCTTCTCTTCATATATATAATATTATATTTTATAACACGGCTCTTCTCAATGCCGTGGAACGCTCCGTTCACTTGCGTGGGGCCTTCACAACTTCCGGCTGTCTGCCGTCTTTCGTTAGCCTGGCACCGCCCACCTACCTACTTCCGCTCAATTTTCATTTCACTTGAAATGAAGTACGATGGTCTGGTAGGACCAGGCTAGTCTTTCGTAGCACCCCCAAGTAGTTCAGTAACCGCAGCGTACTCGGTTGCTACGCGACGTCGACGTCTTTGGTGGACTATTTATCTGCTGATCAACACTGCGAATGCTGGTAACAAATAAATTATAAAAGGGCACACCGTGTGAAGTTATTTTATTATTATGAAGTTACTTATTTTCCTGATAATGACCGGCCTTCTATACATTATCCCTTACATATATTGCAGCCTTCATATTACGGTTGCTATCCGCCGCCGCAATATCTTCCCAACATGCCCCGCGGTAGAGTTCTGAGTGTGTTTTCGTCAATGATCTCCAAATCATTGACGTTCAGACGCGTTTAAATTGTTGCTGTCAGTGACAAGCATGTCACACAATTAATCGAGAATAAACGCTATGTATTTTGTTGATTTATTTCGTAATGGTAATAGTTTATTAATAGTTGGACAGATATATTCAAGTGAATATTTCACGGAGGGGCGGTGCCCTAGCGCCCCAAATTGACCCACCGCCAATGGTCGTGAGAGTTGCTGGCAGGGGCGCTGCCAGGAATTTTGGGCCCTATGAAAGATTCTAATTTTTCTTAGAACCTAACAATTATTCAAATATGTATGTCAAGTGTGTACTGTCATACCTACATCTCTGAAGTTTATAACAAACCAAACTGTTTGAAAATCGGTTGAAAATTTAGCAAGTTATGGTTATTTAAAAAGTACATGAATCACTACACATTATTTTTAATAAGAATACAGAAAAGTTAGGAAAAAAAAGTGTTGTTGAAATCATTGTACACTGAACAAAGTGAAATCATGAAATTAATCCAACGCGTGTTTAACAAACACAATATGTAGCTTATACACCAAAGGGTTATGGTGTGTGTTGGAGACATGATCACTTTATTTTCGTACTAAGTTTGCTAAATTGTGAAAAAATAAATAAGAGACTGACGACATTTTGGTGTTTTAGGACTCGATTTCTTTCTCAAGGATTCTCCTTGTTTCCTGGTTTACGTTTCAAACACTAGTCCTTTCTCTCAATTTTCTATGATCAGAATTCAAACTTGCTCAGGGTGAAAAAAAAAAGAATTATGAAGATGAGATGTAGACGAAGCCTCTATTGTGCTTTTTATTCAGAGAACCCCCGAACTTAAAGTGTAAATCGATCCTCTGCTGAACACAGAGAACATTCAGTGAACCCGCTGAGTCGTTATTAACCAAACAGAAAAACAGTCCCTCACATGTAGGCCTACACAATAAACTCAAGGACTCAAACAATAGAACAGTCCCTTACATGAACACAATAAACACAAGGACTCAAACAATAGAATAACAGTCCCTTACATGAACAAAATAAACACAAGGACTCAAACAATAGAAGAACAGTCCCTTACATGAACACAATAAACACAAGGACTCATACAATAGAAGAACAGTCCCTTACATGAACACAATAAACACAAGGACTCAAACAATAGAAGCAGCAGAGATGTTCTTTAAACGCATATTGTAATTATGTCATGTATTTAAAAATGTTAGGTCATATATATCCTCTGATCTACTGAACCTCTGAACATCTGAACTCACTGTCTGGTGCCGCAGGGTGAGCTTGTGATTTTCAATCCGGAGACTGGGGCTTAAGTCCTGGGAATGTCAATGGCATTGTGTTCAATTAAGTCTATTATTTCTAAGTCTGCTGAATTGTCGAGTTGACAATTGTCATTGTCAAGTCAAGTAAATCTTCCGAGAAATTTCTAGTCGGCGTCTTGGTGGTGCAGCGGTAAGAGTGTTGGCTAACACTCTGTAGACTCAAGTTCGAGTCCCCGCACGCACGGCTAATAAGAATGACGAGCTTTCAGACACTATGTAGGTTCAGGTGGCCTGCTCAGAACCAGGGTTCAAGAGGTACCGTAATAGATACATCTTATTTCTCTATCATGTGAATAGTAAAGTCAAGTATAACCTCCAAAAATGTTCAGGTAAGTGTCTGGGTGGTGCAGCGGTCAGGGCTGTTGGCTAACGCTCTGTAGACTCACGTTTGAGTCCCCGCATGCACGCACGGCTAATAAGAATGACGAGCTTTCAGACACTATGTAGGTTCAGGTTCCCTGCTCTGAACCGGGGTTCAAGAGGTACCGTAATGGATATATCTTGTTTCTCTATCATGTGAATGGTAAAGTCAAGTATAACCTCCAAGCAAGCAATGGTAAGCGTCTGGGTGGTGCAGAATGTTGGTTCAGGTTCCCGGATCTGAACCGGGGTTCAAGAGGTACATTAGAGGTTCGAGTCCCCGCTCACACAGCCACCAGAGGTACGTTAATGGATACATCTTATTTCTCAATCATGTGAATGGTAAAGTCAAGTATAACCTCCAAACATGTTCTGGTAAGGGTCTTGGTGGTGCAGCGGTCAGGGCTGGTGGTTAACGCTCTGTAGACTATGGTTCGAGTCCCCGCTCACAGATCCACCTGAGGTACCATAATGGATACATCTTATTTCTCTATCATGTGAATGGTAAAGTCAAGTATATCCTCCAAAAATGCTCTGGTTAGAGTCTTGGTGGTGCAGTGGTCAGGGCTGATGGTTAACGGTTAGTTAAAGCTCTGTGGACTAAGGTTCGAGTCCCCGCTCACACAGCCACCAGAGGTACCTTGTTGGCTGTAAAGTCAAGTATGACCTTTGGAAAAGGTAAGCCACCAAGGTACCTTGGTGGCTGTAAAGTCAACTATGACCACCACCAAGGTGTCTGGGTGGTGCAGCGGTCAGGCCTGTTGGTTAACGCTCTGTAGACTCAGGTTCGAGTCCCCGCTCACACAGCCACCCGAGGTACCATGATGGATTCATCTTATTTCTCTATCATGTGAATGGCAAAGTCAAGTATATCCTCCAAACACGCTCTAGATAGAGTCTTGGTGGTGCAGCGGTCAGGGCTGATGGTTAACGGTCTGTAGACTCAGGTTTGAGTCCCCGCTCCCACAGTCACCAGAGATACGTTAATGGATACATCTTATTTCTCAATCATGTGAAATGGTAAAGTCAAGTATAACCTCCAAACATGTACTGGTAAGCGTCTGGGTGGTGCAGCGGTCTGGGCTGTAGGTTAACGCTCTGTAGACTCAGGTTCTAGTCCCAGCTCATACAGCCACCCGAGGTACCTTGATGGATTTATCTTATTTCTCTATCATGTGAATGGTAAAGTCAAGTATATCCTCCAAACATGCTCTGATAAGTGTCTGGGTGGTGCAGTGGTCAGGGCTGATGGTTAACGGTTAGTTAACACCCTATAGACTCAGGTTCGAGTCCCAGCTCACACAGCCACCCGAGCCACCCGAGGTACCTTGATGGATTCATCTTATTTCTCTATCATGTGAATGGCAAAGTCAAGTATATCCTCCAAACACGCACTAGATTGAGTCTTGGTGGTGCAGCGGTCAGGGCTGATGGTTAACGCCCTGTAGGCTAAGGTTCGAGTCACCGCTCACACGGCCACCAAGACGTGAGTACACCAAGGTCGGAACACCACCACGTTGGCGCGTACGGCAGAACCCCACCCCCCCCTCTCCGGGGGGGGTGGGGGGGGGGAAAGGACTAAAGGGGTCTTGCTACTTGTGGTAAGGACTGAAGGGGTCTTGCTACTTGCGGTAAATAGTTTCATCAAAAAGGGAAACATTTAAAAAAAAAAAATTAATCTATTTTTTTTTATCTTTTTAATCTTTCTTATATTTAATCTTTTTTTTTTTTTTATCTTTTATTATATTTTATCTTTCTTATATATTATCTTTTTTTTTTTATCTTTCTTATATTTTATGTTTTTCTTTTTTTTAATCTTTCTTATATTTTATCTTTTTTTTTTTATCTTTCATTATATTTTATCTTTCTTAGATAATATCTTTTTTTTTTTATTTTGTTTTTCTATTTTTTATATCTTTTTTTAATCTTTTTTTATCTTTCTTATATGCTATCTTTTTTTTAACTTTCTTATATTTTATCTTTTTACTTTCTTATATTTTATCTTTTTTTTTTATCTTTCTTGAAAGATCTATAGATCTTTCTTTTTTTTTATCTTCCTTTTGAAAAAAAAAATATAAAAAAAAAGAAAGATAAAAAAAAATATATAAAATATAAGAAAGATAAAAAAAAAAGGATTAAAAATAAGAATGATTAAAAAAAAGGATAAAAAAATAAGAAAGATTAAAAAAAAAAGATAAAAAAGGATTAAAAAAAAAATACTTTTAAAATGTTTCCCTTTTTGATGAAACTTTTTAAAAGTAAAATAGTAGTCCTTACCGCAAGTAGCAAGACCCCTTTAGTCCTTACCGCAAGTAGCAAGACCCCTTTAGTCCTTTCCCCCCCCCCCCACCCCCCCCGGAGAGGGGGGGGTGGGGTTCTGCCGTACACTCCAACGTGGTGGTGTGCCGACCTTGGTGTACTCACGTCTTGGTGGCCGTGTGAGCGGTGACTCGAACCTGAGCCTACAGGGCGTTAACCATCAGCCCTGACCGCTGCACCACCAAGACGCTTACCGGAGTGTGTTCAAGAGGTACTTGACTTTACCATTCACATGATAGAGAAATAAGATGAATCCATTTAGGTACCTCGGGTGGCTGTGTGAGCAGGGACTCGAACCTGAGTCTACAGAGCGTTAACCAACAGCCCTGACCGCTTCACCACCAAGACACCTTGGTGGTGGTCATAGTTGATTTTACAGCCACCATGGTACCTTGGTACCTTGGTGGCTTACCTTTTCCAAAGGTCATACTTGACTTTACAGCCACCAAGGTGGCTGTGTGAGCGGGGACTCGAACCTTAGTCTACAGGGCTTTAACTAACCGTTAACCATCAGCCCTGTCCGCTGCACCACCAAGACGCTTACCAGAGCATGTTTGGAGGTTATACTTGACTTTACCATTCACATGATTGAGAAATAAGATGTATCCATTGACGTACCTCTGGTGGACGTGTGAGCTGGGACTCGAACCTTAGTCTACAGAGCGTTAACTAACCGTTAACCACCAGCCCTGACCGCTGCACCACCAAGACGCTTACCAGAACATGTTTGGAGGTTATACTTGACTTTACCATTCACATGATTGAGAAATAAGATGTATCCATTAACGTACCTCTGGTGGCTGTGTGAGCGGGGACTCGAACCTCTAATGTACCTCTTGAACCCCGGTTCGGATCCGGGAACCTGAACCAACATTCTTATTAGCCGTGCGTGCATGCGGGGACTCAAACCTGAGCCTACAGAGCGTTAACCAACAGCCCTGACCGCTGCACCACCCAGACGCTTACCAGAACATGTTTGGAGGTTATACTTGACTTTACCATTCACATGATTGAGAAATACGTGGTATCCATTAACGTACCTCTGGTGGCTGTGTGAGCGGGGACTCGAACCTCTAATGTACCTCTTGAACCCCGGTTCGGATCCGGGAACCTGAACCAACATTCTTATTAGCCGTGCGTGCATGCGGGGACTCAAACCTGAGCCTACAGAGCGTTAACCAACAGCCCTGACCGCTGCACCACCCAGACGCTTACCAGAACATGTTTGGAGGTTATACTTGACTTTACCATTCACATGATTGAGAAATAAGAGGTATCCATTAACGTACCTCTGGTGGCTGTGTGAGCGGGGACTCAAACCTTACCTCTTCCACCCGGTTCGGATCCGGGAACCTGAACCAACATTCTTATTAGCCGTGCGTGCATGCGGGGACTCATACCTGAGCCTACAGAGCGTTAACCAACAGCCCTGACCGCTGCACCACCCAGACGCTTACATGAGCGTGCTTGGAGGTTATACTTGACTTTACCATTCACATGATAGAGAAATAAGATGTATCCAATACGGTACCTCTTGAACCCTGGTTCTGAGCAGGGCACCTGAACCTACATAGTGTCTGAAAGCTCGTCATTCTTATTAGCCGTGCGTACGGGGACTCGAACCTGAGACTATAGAGCGTTAACCGACAGCCCTGACCGCTTCACCACCAAGACGCTTACCAATGCATGCTTGGAGGTTATACTTGACTTTACCATTCACATGACAGAGAAATAAGTTGTACCCATTAAGGTACCTCTTGAACCTCAGTTCTTAGCAGGTTGGCGGTAGTTGGACTTGAACCCCGGTCTCAGGAGTGTCAGCCAACTGTTCTCTCCACATCCCCATGGAGGTTGTAATCATATTGAGGTCGGAGGCTATATCAATCAGTTCAATAGAAATATCATTACAAACTTTATAGACTTATTAGACTTATACACTTACCCTTTAGTTAATTAACATACATTAAACAGGAATTGAACAGGAATTGAACCCTGGTCTCCAGAGTGCTATCCAACATTGCTCTCCACTGCACCATTCACCATTCAGTTCAATACTTCTATATTCCCCCTCACTCTCTGAATTAAAAGGAATTGAAGAGATGAGATGAGGAATTCTTTTAGCGTTTGGTAATAAAGTCATTGTGTGAATATATTCTCAAATATAAAATCGGAGCATGTAATGTTAGTGTCTTGGTGGTGAAGTGATGCAACTATGTGTTTTTTTTGTATGAGATGACATTGCTTGGGTACTTGATCTAACCAGTCTCAAAAAGGAATGTATGGTCTTTGTACGAATGAATGCACAAAGCCCCCCCCCCCCCCCAAAAAAAATCTATCATCTAGATCTAGAAATCTATCATCTAGATCTAGAGATCTATCATCTAGATCTATAGATCTAGATCTATCGTTTTTAATAGATTTAAGATATTGTCTTTTAAGATAGCCTAATGTCCAGGGGACATGAACCACAACCAAGAGCAATCGCCCATCAAGGCATTGAGGCTAAATTGGTACATTGTGAAGTGACTCGAACCCAGGACCTCAGGCTGATGACCGGGAGCTCGCCACAGCGCTGGAGATTGCCAGAAGAATATTTGACATTATATTCAACATGACTGTGGTTGAAAAACAACAGTCATAAGCAGACTTGAAGCTGGGTCCCAAGCACTTTATTCAGCAGGTCTTAAAACTTCAAATGGAAGGGCTTTCATCAGTGGGCCATTGGCTAAATCACCATTGTGTTACCTCATTAGGTACACAATAACTTACATGACAATCTTCTTCAATTGAACTATATCACATTAAATCACAGATTCAGTCCTTTGTCGCTAACAGGTGAAAACATAAAGCAAATTTTCGATTTTAAAAACCAAAATAATAACTTCAGCTTCATTCAATGAGGGCTCGTTACATTGAGTCCGCCGTGTGCCGCATTTCCGTGCCGTGCGCAACCGAGCAGCCTCGCTGGGGCTATGGGTCGGGTTGCGCACCTGTTGGGCATTAATCAATCAATGCTGCCATGTAGCGTTTTCTTCAAACGAATCCATGAAACCAGTTTTGACATCATCCCCCTGTGAGGAGGCTGCAGATTTTTCTGCAACATTTTCTTTGCAAAGTAGCAGTTGAAACTCTCGTGAACATCGGCTTGGGGACTACCACTTCCACTTTGTTTCTTATACAATATGGGATAAATAAAAGAAAGCATTTATCATACAATCTCAAATACCCCCCCCCCCTCCTGATTCTCTATTCATACCGTTCTTCAGGGGATTGAGTCAGCACACACAAGCAGACAGGCGGTTCCGCCTGTTGTGACTGCTGGATGTGGAAGCGGAGGTTGTTGTTCACCTAGAGGGGGTGGTGGAGACCAGTGTTGCCAGATTGGGCAACACTATTTCCCCACCATTTCGTCACACAGTAGAATCCACGCCAGGCTGGTTCGCTGTGCTTCGTTCTAGAAAGATCTGTGATGATTTTTTTTTACACACTCCCCAGATCTCCTAGCCTGGCTCCGCCCGCCAAAGTACTTTGACTCGATTCTAATTTCTCTTCAGTACTACGTCTGGGTCTGCGGTATGGGTCACACTAGGGCCGTTTGCCTGTTCCGTGCTGCAGGAAGATTCAGCTCGATTCCCCCACTCCCCCCGCTGGCCCGTGGTCACACTGCTCCCAAGGGCCGTGGCCTGGGCACGATTGCTCCTTCATACATACGTCAACGTCGTAATACGATAAATACGTCATCACCAAGCGTGGTGTCCAGCTGCGACTGAATGCTGTCGTCGGCCCAAATTTCAAGTAAACACTAGACTTCACTATCGCACCAACGTAAACCCACTCGTGAACCGCTTGCCGCCATTGTTTAAAATGATTGTTGTGGGGAAGGGCATGGACCTATAAAGAAAGAAGGGTCACGCAAGGACTACGTCATCCAGCTCACGTTGCGTATCCGCGCGTGTCATCTCATTAGCATCTGTACTTTGGCCACGGCACCTCTCCCAAGTGTGCCGTGGGCCGTCCGGCCCGTCCCCCGCTAGGGGAAAATGCAACTCACTGTACAACTCACTGTATGGATCGGCTTGTAGATCGGCGTCTTATTCTTGAAAACTTTCTAGTTCTGAAATTGTAGATTCTTGTTTAATATAGTTATTAGCTCTAGTGGAAAAGTTACATAGTGCAGGTTTAACCATTTCAATATTTGGGCGCACTGACTTTTATTAGGGCGCACCTGTGATTATTAATGACTATTTCTATATCAGATCATTGTAAATATCAACAGGAGCTTCTGGGGTATGGGGAAACAATTATGATTAGGTATTTGGTCAGGCTCTGACACTCCCCACTATATGTTTAAGTCCTTATCAAGCCATGACTACAGTTAAGTTGCTATTTGCTGAAATGTACTATAGTTTGAGTTATAATTGGGTTGTTCAAATAATAGTTTGACGACTTCTGTTACCAATTCTGGATTTGGGGGGAAGGGGTGTTATTGGAATTTAATTACGATTATCCGACACGCCCAGTACCTCCATGCCATTGGTTAGCTGTACATCTCATGCCAATGACTTCATTTTTAATAGGTGTGGGTTTTAAAATTTCATTTGGATGGGTCTGAAATAGGCAGTGGCATTTCTACATGTAAAAAACAGGTGGGGCTAGGCTAACATTTTTTATTCTTTTAAATGACGAACCAGTGTTCGTGACGTCACCCGTTTATTTTCACAGTCGTGGCGATCTTTGTAGACATCGACTCCGCCTGCTCTCGGCTATCCTGCACAACACAGGACTGTATGTAAAAATCTAGTACAACATCTGACCTGTGAAGGGCATTCATACGCTAAACAGCGTCTAAATTGCCGAAATCATTCAACAAAAATGGTAGACCCCTTCACTTTCGTTAGTGTTTCTACTGGCTTTTCAGGCATACAGACATCCATCCAAACAAATGATGGGGAATTTTAATTTTGTTTGAAATTCATTTTTGGAAAAAGTTACAGTCCTAATATATTACAAATAAAAATGGTAATTTTCCTAAAAAAGCAAAAGTATTTCAAAATAGAGATTGAGCTTCCTTCATTGGTCTTACCATGCTGTTTGTAGCCCTGGCTTGGTGTTTCCCGTTCTCTATTCAGCCCTACTGGGGCCATCACAACCATTACAAATAAAAATATACTATGCTTTTTGTTTTTTAACTAAGTGACTGTTCTCCATGTATCAGATATATATATTCAATTAATAAAGTACATTAGTGCAGCTTTTAATCTTTTATTGCTGAAATCAAAACATTGCAAGAATGAAAGTATAGTTTTTAAACTTTAAACTAAGCTTCCGTAAACCTCAGAATAAAATTATACTACTGCAAACAGCTGTAAGAGCTCCTATAAAAACCCAATATCATTTTACCATGGAGTACACCTCCCATAGGCCTAAGCAGTGTCCTGGAGGAGAAATCAAAGAAAATAGCTGTGAAAGAAAAGATTCAGAATGGCCTGTCTTGGTTTAAACCCCACTCGCCACCACGACAAGTCGCAGGCCAGCAGTGGGAACATATAAGACTGGAGAAACATAAATAGACTGAAGAGCACAAGACATAAGACGTTTAAACTACCTCTAATTTTTCCTCCAGACTAAGGGTTTCAAATCTGTGCTCCAATAGATGATCTACCACATTCATGTTGTCGATTCGTTTTCGTTTGTGTGCCTCCGGCATGTTTGTTAGCAAAGTTATCCTTCTCCTTCTCTTCTTCGCTACCGGACTTCTTGCGCGCGGCACATGAGGTGGGGTGGGAGGTCACTCGAGTCATGACTCATCACTTGCCTCACCCTACAGCCAATGAACTGTGAAAAACGAACAATGAAAAACGAAATGACGCTGTAGTGGAACGAACCATACATGTCCATGGCGGTCCCGGTGGAAGTAAAATAATCTCCGTCCACTTCAACAGAGAAACACTCTGAGCATGCGCATTTCAATGTTTCAAGTCCAATACACATTGCATTGGGCTGGTGGGGCTAGAGCCCCTCTTGCTCCTCCAGACGAACTCAGCCGGAAGAAGCAAGCCAGGGTCGACTAAATTATTTCTACACAAATGATGCCATTGAAAATATATATTTAATAGAAGCTGACAAAGAAGTATGTGATGTCATTTTAGAACCACTTACAATACAAGTTACAAGTGTTGCATGCAGAGTCCAGAGGATGCATTAATGTTTGTCTTAAACCTGCAATGTTTCATAATCAGAGAATCTCCTCATCAAAGTGTTCTCATCCTCTACAGCTGTTACTGTTGATAGTACAGACGGCATCACAAGAGGAATTGTAATGTGAATAGAAACATGTTTTATTGATTTGACGTGTACAATTCACAAAGGTCACACACGGTTTCTCACACACACACATACACACACACACACACACACACACACACACACACACACACACACACACACACACACACAATGGGCATTCTCAACCACACAGACGCACGCATACACACATACACACGCTCCCTTTCAAATCAATTAATGATCCCCACGTGCCCCAGAATAAAAAAAACACAAACAACATCGCTTTGTTGACAGAAACCGCCACGGCGAAGGCGAGCACCTACGCCCAGGGGCGCCGGGCGCCGGTCAGAAGGTTTCGCACTCGGTGTCCACGGTGGAGCAGGCGGCGCAGTGGCAGTGCAGCGCCACGGGGTAGTGGTACAGCGGGGACACGTCGGCACGGCAACCGGGCAGGCGGGCGGTGGCGTGGCGCGTGCGGGCGTACGTGCACACCCGGTGGTGCCGGTGGATGTAGGGGGGGTCCGGCACGGGCTTCTGCAGAGGGCGCACACACACACACACACACACACACACACACGCACACACACACGCACACGCACACACATATTGACACACACATACGCATACACACACAGTGATGATGTCAGTGCGTTTCTAATCAGTAAGTGTGTGTTTTTGTGTGTGTGTGTTCGTGTTTGTATGAGCATGTTTTCGTGTGTGGGTGTGTGTGTGAGAAATAGCATGTTCATGTGTGTGTGGTTGAGCATGTTCGTGTGTGTGTGTGTGTGTGTGTGTGTGTGTGTGTGTGTGTGTGTGTGTGTGTGTGTGTGTGTGTGTGTGTGTCCCCTTACCTCCCAGGTGTGGCAGCGCCCCCAGCAGGCCTCGGTGGTGATCTTCAGGCCCTTGCAGCCGGGCTTCTGGGCCACGAAGGAGAACTCCCTCACCGCACAGCCCCGGAACTCATGCAGGGCTGTCGCCACGGTGACCGACGCCAACGCCGTCCCGGTGGCGGGCAGGGAGGCGACGACGACGATGACGAAGAAGAAAAGCGATAAAGTGTGAAGATGCATCCTGGGAAAGGAAGAGGAGCGGTCGTTTAATGTCCGTTCAGTTAAACTCAGGCTCGACTGTGTTCGATTGCGTTCTTTTTTGGGATGTTTCGGAAAACTCTCAGTCGCTATTCTTTATACACAACAGTGATTCATATGTAGGCTATATGAATCACTGTTGTGTGTTTTATGGTGTTTTATGTTATTTATGGTGTTTAATGATGATGATTCATATATCCTATATGAATCATCATTCATATATCCTATATGAATCATCATCCATAAAAGATAAAACAATCCGATTCCATAAAATGTTTTATAAAATGTATATGTGGAAAAGTTTACAGTTTGCCCATGTCAAAGCAGCGATGAGTCACCGATTGACGAAGATGGGCCCAACACTGCTGGTTTGCGAGTCAATTAAAAAAAGAGCCAAGGAGATAATGTGCGGCTTAATGAAGCGGGTGGTTTGGCGCCCTCCAGTGGCCGTCCGGAGCACTGCAGTGAAGGCGCAGGCGACCGCTATGCAGATAATCACGCGTTGTAAAGTAAAGTAAAGACGTAAATAAACTGCAATATTTAAGTAAGTTTAATGGTTTTATACGCTCAATTTATTGTTTTATGAGACATAACGGATGATTTTAATGTAAAATCATACGGTCAAAATGTAAATAAAAGCATTGGAAACATTTACCTGAACAATGAAACGGAACCCAACGAAGTATTCGCATGTCAGGGTCAAATCAAAAGGGGAACCCGGGTGGGGTGTCTGGAGACGCGTTGTATTTAGTTGCGTTTTCTTTTCCAACAAATGTAGGCTATAAGTAGGGGAATGAGTAGGCTAAGTGAAAATGCTATTGGCCTACCGACTGTTTGATCACATAGCGTAAACTCATTTAAATAAAACATCTACCTTGTTCGGTGGCTTTTCGATGGGTTCTGCTGCCTCTTCCACTCCGTGAGAAATGGTCCAACATCTACTGGGGAATGGACCCCGTATCGCCTTGTTGTTGTTTTTAGAAGTTGGGGAGGACGGACACTGACGTCATCGCAATTATCGTGAAATTTCATTCGAGACCCCGAGCCAGAAATAATATAAGTGAGTGCCCTGGAAAATACAAACGCTTTTCATTATTTTCTTAACCTCTTGGATATCACTTCACCCGCCTCTCTCTCTCTCTCTCTCTCTCTCTCTCTCTCTCTCTCTCTCTCTCTCTCTCTCTCTCTCTCTCTCTCTCTCTCTCTCTCTCTCTCTCTCTCTCTCTCTGTGCTAAAGACATGTATGATAATGCGTAGGTCTGACATATAACTTTCCCCTTGCTTACTGTGTGTGTGTGTGTGTGTGTGTGTGTGTGTGTGTGTGTGTGTGTGTGTGTGTGTGTGTGTGTGTGTGTGTGTGTGTGTGTGTGTGTGTGTGTGTTGACATCAGCTCCAGCAGGAAAACGGTTTTTGTATGATATTAATATGACGACATATTCAATCGCAATCCATAAAGTCAACTGAAACCTCCAAGCACATCCCAGCAGGTGTGGGTGGTCCACAGCAAACTGCTGCTGATCAGCCCTGCAGACCTGGGTTCAAGTCCACCCAGCAATGCCCTCCTTCAAACTTAGTTGCTTTTTGGAAACAATGTTATATGAATTGTAAAGTAAATGATAAACTCAGACTACATCATGTGAAAGGTCTTGATGGCACATTGGCGCTGTTGGGGTCTAGTCCTGAGTACATGTGTTTGAGGTTTGGACGTGGTTATACCCGTGGGCTAGGGCCTTGATCAAGCCTCAAACACTGGTTTGCGGGGCGTGTGTGGCTGACATCGTGTTCATGTTCTTGTTGCATGATTGGGACTGCCCTTTAGTGACCGTCCCTTTTGTGATACATTTCTCTTGCTGTTAAGCCACGTCTGTTCGAATGTCCACTACAACTTTAACATCCATGGAGTTCAGCATGTTCGTCTCCGTGGTGCAGTTGAGATGGCCCCGAACATTAGTTGTAAATTGCTTGAGGCTGGATCTAGCCTCAGACACTGTTTCAAATCCCACGTGTCGCAATAACACACAGGGTCATATCACTGGTTCCAGGGCTGCATGTGGCTGGCATTGTGTTCAAGTCCTGTTTATGATGGACTTGTTTGAGTGTCAGTGTCGAATTCGGGATGCATTCCTCTTCCACAAGGCACGTCTATTCTAACTTCAACTAGTCTACAAGTATAACTTCCGAGCAGTTCAGAGTCTCGGGTGGCCTGTTATTGGGTTTGAGTTCTGATCCCGTTGGCCTTGTGTGAATGTGTCTCGATGATGATGAAACTCCCTTCTTCTTAAGTTACTTCTATTCTAAAGTAAACTACGAGAATAACTTCAGAGCATTTCACTGTTTGTCTCGGTGGTGCAACGGATATGAGAGATGTACGTTGGCGGAAATAGTCGAATGTGAGATCTGGATTCTCGGGGTCAAGTCCTGGCGACCACACCGACCCCTGGGTCACTGTGGTTTTAATTACATTTTTGAAACTTTTACCAAACAAGAGGTGCCTCGGTGAGGGATTTGTTCTATACTCTACCTATTCTGGAGACATGAGTTCTATTCCTGCCACGGGTGGTTCGTCAGAACCACTGTCTGGTGAAGGGAGCCGTTCTCGAACACGTTCATTTCGAATGACTGTCTGTGAGAACGGATGATGGAATGAGTGCACTCATTCACACCCATCTATCCTCCCAGGCAGTCATTCCCACTCACCCATTCAATCTGAATCAACGTCTGTGCCAATTAATTGTTGTGAATTAAGTCATCCACATCAATCCATTCACACAGACAGTTATTCACAATCATCCATTCACCGTACAGTCTTTCCCACAAAACCCCCCATGGCTGGAATCGAACTCATGTCTCTAGATCAGATACTTAACAGCCCTATCACCTGCTCCACAGAGGCACCTATAGGACATGGTGGGAGTATATAATTTACCTCACAATTCACATGGCATTGTTAATAAAAGAGCCATGAGTTTTGAAGGAGGCCGTTGTTGGTGGGAATTTAACCCTTGTTCGCAGTGGTTAGCGACAGCAGCCAATCTGAACGGCGGTACACTCCACTGGACCACAGACATGCTAAGCTTTAACTAGTCGGAGTTACATATCACAATACAATTCACATGACTTTGGTTTAAAACTGTAATTAAGTTCACAGGAGAATGTGCGTTGGGGGACTCGAACCCAGGTCTGCAGTGCTTAAAAACAGTAGACTGGACCACTGAGATGAGTGAAATGAACTAGTCTGTGTTTGACAGTATCATTTCAATGAAATTGTTACATGCATTTCAATGGCGATGTCATGTGAATTTTGGCACATGCTATTGAACAATAGCATGTAAGGGTTTTGGAAGGCTGATTCTGCCAAGACACAGTTGGCTAGCCATCTAATGAAATAGGGCAAATCCTACCAGTTGCAGATAAATATTTTTTGTTATATTACAATACTTTACCAACACATTATTATAAATATATGAATACGCAATGCCAATATAAATATTCACATTGGAGGTGTGAAATGCCAGGCATAATTTCCAAATAGGCCTGGAATAATTTCAGCATCTTCTACGCTAAAGTCTTGTGTGTTATCGTTTACATAAATACTGTCTGTATAATATGTAATCCCGCCAACACTGGTCGTCAAGGTGACCTAATAGTAGGCTACACAAATATGAACGAAAAGAGCAACTGTCAGGACACAGAGATAGGAAGGCGCGACACAAAGACTCTGGACACACACACAAGAGTGTTTTCTCAAAGTGAGGTTTCAATTTTTAGTACATAGTTTTGTTTGGGATTTTTTTTTTCTCCTCCAATCTACAACTCCCGCTCCCTCCCCCCACCCCCCACCCACCCACCCACCCACCCACACCCTGTCCATCCCCCGCCAGCATGTAACATTAGGTACAGTAGTAGTAAACCTTTATACATTCAGACCCCCGCTCCACCCCCCCCCCCCCCCCCCACCGCTACACTACTAAGTTGGTCCCCAAAATATACGTCTTCTTTATCATCATCATCATCCTCATCGTCGTCATCATCATCCTCACCTTCATCGTCACCTGTAAGCATTTTGGGATTCTTTTTTTTGACCTCAGCACAACAAACGTAAACCCGCGTGCGGACGAGGTGGTGGGCGTGGACTCTGCTACGGGGGTGCCTGGTTGAAGCGCGGTCTCCGACTTATTGCCGGCGCTCTATCCTTCTCCGGTGCCACACCTCCACCTCCACCTCCGTGATTCCTTTCTCCCCTGTTCCTGCTCCTCCCGCCCCCACCCCTTCTACTGGCTTTGGATTTGGCGGCGTGGACGGTTGCTTGTAGGGGGTGGGGGGGGGGCTTGGGCGGCAGACTCCCTAAGTTTACAGACGCTTTGAGGACAAAACAAAATGACGCCTAAAGGCTCAGTCAAACACCTTCGGGGAAACAGTGCCTAGGTTTCCGATAAATCATTCGAGCGTTCTAGATAGTTCTAGTTACAACATGGATCCTCTTCAAATATAGCTGTTTTTGGGGGGGGGAGTGGGGGGCAATTGTGTATCTCAAGGACTACCTTCTCACCCGGCTATAGGCCTTAACAATCAAGTGGTATAAACAATAGTGAAAAGACAAAAACACAAACTGATCGGCCGTCGAGGGGAAGCTCCGAGCTCTCGTCTCTGACTGAAGCGCCAGCCAGCTGGGGGGAACTCAGTGGATCCAAAGGCTACTGTATTCACAGCAGAAGATGGATCCACACACACACACACACACACACACACACACACACACACACACACACACACACACACACACACACACACACACACACACACACACACACACACACACACACACACACACACATCTATGCTCTCTAAACACCATGTCTGCAGAAATTCACTGCTACACACTTGACTGCTACAAAATCTATTACCTTTTATTGCATACGCTGAATCAATAGTCGGTTTGACTAATGCTATACTTTCCAAAAAGAAAAGACGGATGACGATGAAAGCTAAAATGCGTAATTGTTCCCGGTCGTCTGGGGGCTAGGTGTGATTTCGGTTGGTTGGCAGTAACGTTCTGATTAAGGCGTGATTTGGACTATCGAGTGATTTGAGGAAAAAGGAAACCAATGGGACCCAAACGAACGTCTGAACGTCTGCACGATGGAACATATGGCCTAGCGGTTGTTGTTAGTTGATGATACATTCAGCTTCCATCCCCGTTCTACCGGAACCAAAGAGACAGATGAACACATCCCCCCATACATTTTCTCCATCGCCCTATCTACGAGAAAAAAAGAAAAATTAACGGTTTCACTCACTAAACGACACACTGGCATTTGTGTCTGAACTTTGCATGTGCACACACACACGCGCGCGCACGCGCGCACACACACGCACACTCAACACTGACATACATACAATCTTCTACTAAGGTAACAATTTCCTGATCAAATTGAACATAAATAGCATTCGTTTCATTTGGACACAAAATAATAATCCAATAACAAAATCAAAAAACGATTTAAAAAACATTCTTCAAAATGGTTGACAAGTAAAGAACCGTTTTAAGACAATGTGATAAATTATCAAGGACACATGTTTGACAGCAGAAAACGGGGGGCTGAACGGCCACCTAGCTCCCCCCATTTAGGTGACCGTTGCCCCACACTAAAGAAAGAACACGCACCACACACACCCACTTACACACGTTTTCCTGAAAGAATGAAAATATTGCTAAAATAACGTTATATCTGGTCGCCCCTTTGGAAACACAAACACCCACACACGCCTATAATACAATAATTAGACAGAAATGTACAGGTTTTTTTTGTTTTTGTTTCGGAAATCGAACACTGTTGTGGTCGGATGTCCTTCAGGTTCCGAGGTCAGAAAAATCAAACTGGTATTTGTATTTCGTGTTGGTTCGGTTTTGCTTCGTCGTCGCCCTCTGGTGGACGAGACGAGACTTGTGGTGGTGGTCTTTTTGAACGTGTTTCGTAAGATATTCTTGTTTTTTTTGCTGTCAATCCAGGTAGTTTATTAGTACATGAGTTTGAGTACCGAGTTTGTGTCCACTCAAGGGAAATCAGTCACAGAAATCAGCCGCTCCTGTTATAGTTGACTCGTCTGACTGCGGTATACCTCCTGTTTTAACTACGGCCACAAATATCGGGGAAAATATCCCGAAAAATAACGGAAAACACGGAAATTCGGATACATTCCTTTCCTTCCTCGATGAGGTGTCACTGTCAATACAATAAACACAAAAACAAAAACTAAAAACCTATAAAGATATAAATAACAAACACACGGGCAGCATTCTCCTTCAAAGTTTCTGCTACACTATTGATTTCCCCATAGCACACAACGGACATATTACTTTCCAGAGACATATTCATATAGAGCTATATATATTTATATATATAGATGTATAAAAAACATATCATAGTCATCAAATCTTCGTCAAGAGTGGTGTTACGGTAAGGAGTACGAAGTGGGAGGGTGTTTTGTCGTATGGTACGACCCCATTGGTTACCCTGACGACGTTGACACTCGTCACGGTAACCAACCGAATCCTGGAAAGAAAGTCCAAAGTCTTATTTTGCGTGGGCACCTAAAACCAAAGCATGCAATTGGTTGGTGTGAGTGTGTGAGCCCAAATAAAAATACAATTCATTAATTAAGCAAAGAAGAGGGGGCATTTTTTTTGGTATATTCAAAAGTTCTTAAATAAAAACACAGAAATAGAGTGCCTGCTGTCACAGCCAATCAGAGAGCCCGATCGGCCTCTTTGACCACGCCCTCCCACCGACCGAACGCTGCCACACCTGTGCCATTGTCTCAGTGCGAGTCTTTCGTGTGAGAGCCGTTTATGGACCTCAGTAGGGGCGGGGGCGGTAATGTTTGTGTGACGTTTGCTCACACACCAGATGGAGCACGTTGATGCCTGTGATGTCACAGCTGACCCGAGGAAAGGCTTCCAGATGTTTCGTCAGGTGTTGAAAACCAACCCTGCGACCAAACCGTGTCCAGTTGGTTTGTCGTCGTGTGGGGGGGGGGGGGGGGCGTGGTGGGGGGCGTGGTGAGACCCACTCAGACCACTCAGACCAGGGGGTTCGAAAACAATGCCAGTCTGTGCTTTAGGATGCGTGTATTTCCAACTGAAGAAGGGCGGAGACCAAAGAAACGGAACCGAGGAAGAAACGATCAATAAATAAATAAATACATCAAACCCAAAGAAGCCAGTTTCACACGACTTAGGGACAGGAAGTAGAAGGGGGGGAATCGGTGGCGGTTCTGAGCGCGGCGGCGGCGGCTGCGGCTCCTCTTGTGGCGAGAGCGGCGGTTGCCCCGACCCGGGGCA
>NC_082398.1:4306483-4372876 GCF_031168955.1 Gadus macrocephalus | reverse complement strand
GCTATCTTTTATTCTCATGGCCTAGCGCTTTCTTTCTTTTTTCTCCCTCAGCTCTCTCCTCTTTCCAACACCGCGTGTTGGAAAGAGTGTGCTCCCCTCCTCAACCCTTGTCTCCCCTTCTCTCTTACATCTGGCGCGCGGTAATTACCTGTTTCTTATCGAGGAGGTGGCGCACGAAAATGTCCGCGTGTTTATCCCCTTAGTCTTCCTATTCCAGCTGTAGCCCTCACACAACGTGAGGAGGATGCTCAGCCTCAGCCCTTCTGCCTTCAGCTCTCTGTCTCTCCCCCCCCCCCCCCCCACCTTACACCCCTCCCCATCCATTTCCTCTCCTCCTCCCTGACTCGTCACACACCGACGTGCGCGCGCATGTGCGTGCGTACGTGTTAGCGCAGGGTTGTAGTTGACCGTGGCACGCATGCATGGTGGGAGTTGGAGGAGAGCCTATTGTTCTTTGCTAACGCACGCGCACACACACACACACACACACACACACACACACACACACACACACACACACACACACACACACACACACACACACACACAGCTGCTTTTTATCCCACAAATAACGTTTTTTCATATTTTTACACCGCAACAACAATTATCAGTAGGCCTATAATATTATCTACTCACTTCAGGAGCCTGTGTCAATGTACTTATTAAAGAATATCAAACTTGCTCGCCTACACAATGTGTGACCCAAACTGAACCGTTTCCAGCTGAAAGGAGTGAGTTGGGAGTTGACTTACTGTTTAACTCAAATGGAATAAAATGAACTGATTAGATAGCCTACAGGTGTGGATGGCTTGATTGGACTCATTGGAGGAGTCTTGTCCTTTGTACTTATGGAGGGGAAATGGAAACACTTGATTATTAAGGATATATCTTTGTTGAAATGAGTTGAAAAATTAATTTTATATAATAACTAAAATACTATATATAATATATATATATATATATATATATTATATATATGTTATAAATGTGTTTGATGAATGATGTGTGTGTCTCTGTCAGTAAGTTGAACCCAGTGTCCCTCATGCCTCCATAGACCTTGCACAGCTCAAAGGTTACAGAGGCGTCGCTCATTGCACAAATTCTCTGAGAAATCACACATGTCGTATAGATTCGACCATTTTTATTGCATGAGGTGGTAATACAGTTGAGTTTGGTGGTAAAGTTTCACTCTTTTGGTGCTCCCTGCTGTAGGAGTTAAAGCATGACCTACAGATGTCAGATACAGCCACAAATACATACACACATTTGACAACAGGGAGCTCTTCGTCGCCCCCATGGGGTACGTCAGTGTAACTAGCTAGCCTGTATATGGGTCTTGCTCCTTGTATGTGCCAGGGCACTAAGTTGACCTAATTTCCCTAGTTTAGTCAACTACCCATGTCCTGGGTCCTTAAAGGAGCAGAGACCGAATTAGTGTTCTTCACTATACTATTTGTATTTCTTATTTAATTTATAAAGGTGAACGTTGGTATGTATATTAAAACCTAGTCCTTATATTCACATTATTGATTGATTGCAGTGTAAATATTACATAATGCCCTCTTAAAGGAGGATATCAAAAAGTACATTTCTTAAAATAACATAAAAATACTCAGTAAAATATGTGGAATAACGTGATCTAATTATTTTTTTTACAATAAATTAACATGAAACATAATGCATAATACTATTCATATCTGTAAAGATGCTTATTAAGAGCATGCTTCCCAATTATTTTCCTACTAATACGTTTCCCAAATTAGATATCACTCGGCAGAAATACATCGTTATCTTGCTTCATAAAACACCCCACCAAATAAAAACTTTGTTCAAACACTCGACAAAATCACCCAGGAATGTCTCTTCGATGCTATCGCTGCCCTCCGCCAGCCTTCTAGACCCAGGGCTGGGCTGGGGGGGGGGGGGGTGCAGCAGCCTCGTTCCACCCCTCTCTAGTGGAGACCCCCACCCTCCGGGTTCAAGAGCCTTGAGCTCTTGAAGCTGGCTGGAGGATGCGAGTTGTGTGTGGAGGGAAGCATACAACATGAACATTGTGGTTTTACATGAGAGCAAGGAATTCCATGGCGAACACATGCAGCCGCACATTTGGCTATGAACAGCATTCCCCTGTCCAAAGACATCTCTGAGGTGATCCAACTTTTGTCTGAAACTTTGTCTGACATGGTGCCCTGTAACACCGGTAAACCCTGGAGCGATTTGCCGTTCAATATAAGGAGAAGTGGCCCTTAATCTCCTGCAGCAGTGTTGTTGTCCTCCTCCCCTCTCATTGTCGGTTATTTCTAAGCAAGGGATCCAACTTGCTCCACCACTCTTGTGGAGAGAGTGGTGGATGCCTGTCTCATCATCGCAGGTCCAAATGTGTCCAAGGAGTGACTGGATCCAGTGCTCATTAATCAAGAATTTGGCTTTGAGACTTGCTCGCAAAGACTCTGTTACTCAAACCCTTGCATTGCTCTGCTAGCTGGGTGTCTTCCTCTTGTGGTTGCAGGGATGGACTCCCAGTAACGTGCTGGTAGACCTCTACAATTCGTGGCGGTGGTGGTGGATGGCTGGCTGTTTTTAGAACCAATGACACTGAATTCATCGGTATTCTATAGTTCTTCTTTCCTCATTCGTTTGTACTGCTGCCCTTTTCCAAGTAACTTCTGAACGGCAACGAGTCAGCAGTCCTGATTCCAATCATCGGTCTGCAGGAGTTGCGAAAGAGCGGTATCGTCGGACAGATCCCACAACGTCGGCATGAGTTCAGAGAAGGGGGGTACGGGGGTGTGGGTGCCCAGTGAGACGCTGGGGAGGAGGACGTCAAGGCGGTCCAGGATGTCCGGAGGAAGCAGCAAATTCCCAGGCGCAAAGCCTCTGTACGGACCGGGGCCGGATGACGTCGTGGGGAAGAGGGCGCCGGGGGGATCCGTTTGATACCCATGGACTGAGCTGGACCCGGGATACCCGTGGATGGGATGCCCAAGATAGGGGTAAAACGGGGCCGGCCCGCCCTGGCCCTGGGAGAGGGGGGGCAGGACAGCATCGGCGACGGCTGACGTCGCCGATGACTCTCGCTCGGATCGGAAGTGGAGGTTGGGACCAGGAGCAGGGCGTAGAGGTGTGAAGGAGGCAGGCGTCACCCTGGATGAAGCCGGAGGAGGAAGGGGGTGGCTGCTCAAGAGGTGGATCATGGAGGAGGAGGAGGAGGAGGAGGAGGAGGAGGAGGAGGAGGAGGAGTCGCCGTCGCCGAGTTGGCCCGGATCCGAAAGCGACGAGGCGGTCTGAACCGGAGTGGAGAGGGCGAAGGCGGAGGGAGCAGCAGGGTCGCCCGGGCCCGAGGTAGCCAGACGGTGGCTGGGTGCACCGAAGGAAGGGAGGGGGGGGCGGGCGGGCTGGGAGGACGCCAGGCCCCAGTGTGAGCACGGCATCACATCAGAGACTCGGGGTCGGTCGGGAGCGTCGGACGCACCCGACGGGTCGGAGCCGGCGGGCGAACAGGGGGTCTCGGACGGGCGGGAGCTCCCCCGCTGGAGGGTCGCTGCGGTTATCGAGGGGGGGGTGGGGGTGGGGGTGGAGGCGGGGGTGGAGGCGGGGGTGGAGGCGGAGGCCAAGGGGAGCCTGGATGCCTCGGAGCGACCGGCCGCCAGCAGCGTGCAGGAGGGCTGGTGGCGCTCCAGGACCACGGTGTAGCGCTTGACCTCGGCCCGCAGGGCGGCGATCTCCTTCTCCAGCGTCGTGTTTGACCGCTCCAGATACTGGTGCTCCTGATTGGTGGCGAGAGGGGAAATAGAGTCAGGGGGGGGCGGGGTCAAAGGAACGGGAAAAATATATACATCTATCTCAATCGACTTTATTTGAATCCCTTTTTTAATTATTTTAACTTTAAGTGCAATGCACTACTGTTTTGACCCACACATTAATATTGTTCTCCTTAACTTTTATGTCTATCTTTATTGCCCCCATAAGCCTTCTAAAATACCATGAAAAAACCTGTCAAGAGATATAAAACACCCAGAGCAATGTACAAAAGTCATTACCGCAATATAGCACGAACCTGACTCATAAAGTCTTAGATCCAGCATCACCAAACACACAAAAGCTTGAAGCAAAGACATTCGCTACAGTGCGGATGATCAAAAGTTTAAAGGGTAATTCTGGTGTAAAATGGATTTGGGACACGTTTTATATGATAACAAGTTGAAACGTTCGTTTTGGACCACAAAAACCGCATAAAGACGCTATCTTCAGTTGGCTGTTTTTAGACGATTCTATCAAAATGCTATAAACTTGGAACGATTGGGCACAAAAACCCACAAAATCGACGCCATTTTGTTTTTAAGACTCGATAAGTAGATTGGCGAACACAGAGCTTGCGTGTTGCTGACAGATGTCACAATCTCTGTGTTCGTCAATCTACCTATCGAGTCTTGACAAAATGGCGTTGACGGGTGATCTAATGATGGTATATTGTGTGCATAAAATGTCATTTTTAATAAACAATCTGTACACTTACAAAGTTTTCAATGCCTCGTTTTATATGTTAAGACCCTTATTATACTACCAAAGAAGTGTCGGGCTACTTTTAGCCTTTTAAGTGGTTTACAATAGCGATCTAGTTTTTACCATAACCAGTGCCCCCATCGTTACAAGTGTATAGCGTTTTGATAGAATCGGCTAAAAACAGCCAACTGAAGAAAGCGTCTATGCGGTTTTTGTGCTCCAAAACAAACGTTTCAACTCGTTCAACACACACACACACACACACACACACACACACAAACACACACACACACACACACACACACACACACACACACACACACACACACACACACACACACACACACACACACACACACACACATGACATGAGTGAAAAGTGAAAGCAGAACCCAATTGAGAAAGTGCTGCTGTCTGGCATGAGGGACTGTCTCCCTTTCGCTTTAAACCATGCAATCCACCTTCTAATGTTCCACCATTTGAATCTCTCCCACTATTTCTTCTGCACCTCACTAAAACACAAACATAAAGTTGGAGCAGTGTACTTATAAACGTATAGAGTCATGGATGTACGTATCCAACTCATGTTCACACCAAAATCGTTCTCAAAATCTGTTCAGTCTGTTGTGTTATTACAGAACTTTCCTTATATTCTAGAATCTTCCAAAATCATGCCTAAAAATGTGGATATGGGAGAGGGATAGGGAGAGAAAGGTAAAGAGGGAGAGAGAGCGGGGAGAGAGAGGAAGTGAGAGTTTATGTTTGCGTGGGTGTGTGAGCGTACCAGTGGGCCGGCCTCCTGCCTTCTACTAAGGCAAAGCTTTTACAAGAAATGGCTGCAAGAGTACAGTGTGATTACATAACAGGCAAGCACACAAGGGCACATCCGCGAGATCACACACACCCACACACACTCACACCCACAAACACACACATACACACACACATACACACACATAGACACATACACACACACACACACCGCTGGGACAGAAAGTCACACACACAAAAATGATTCACAGGGTCAACAGAATCCAAAGGTGAAAGAGAAAGAGAACACTGAGTGGCCGGGTTATATTAAGGCTACACGCACCATTGAGGAATGTATGTATTTGTTGTTACTTTTAGTCACTTCCACGCCATTGATGAGTACCATCCACAGTCTCACCTTGTGGAGCTCGTCTGCCTTCGCCGTTTGCTTCTTCCTGCTCTTCCGGGCCGCGTCGCGGTTCTTGCCCTTCCTCTGACCCCCTCCAGCCCCACGTCTCCTGGGGGCGGGTTGGACGGCGGGGTCGTCCCCCTCACGCTGTACGGAGGAGAGGGTCACAAGTTCACGACCCAACAGAACCCTTGATCCGGTCCATTGTCTAGTTAGCGGTGCAGCTTCTACCACGGCGTTGGGGCTGTCGATATCTGGGGCAGGGTGGTGCGGTGGTTGCTGGGGCGTTGGACTACCAACCCAGTGGCCACGGTGAACCTGAAGGCCTCCGTGAGCAGGGCGTAGCCTAGACCCCTACCGGCTAATGGATGACATGTATCTGAATTCATTAGTCAAGTGTCTTTGGATGCAAGCGTCTTCTTAATGACTAAATAGGAATGGCAGTAGATCTCGTTGTTGGATAGCCTACAATTAATAAATTAATTAATAATTCCCTATAGCGTCATCCACAGTGAAGCCTCTCTCTCTCTCTCTCTCTCTCTCTCTCTCTCGCGCTCTCGTACTCTGCCTACCAACACATGCATATTGACAGGCTTTATATCATTTCCTTATTTCAGTAAATATATTAACACAATACAATAAATGTAATATAGCAGTTTGGTTCTGCAGAGCCAAATGTAGCAAATGTGTCCACAGGATAAACATAAGCCATCCGATGCAGGGATGGAAACACATGAGGGATAAAGATCCAGTTTATAGTCTTCGTTCTATTGCAGTTCCACATCTGTAAAGGCTCAATGTGTAAACTGTTGGGTAGATGAATTAATCAATTAATGAATATGTGTGAATGTATGTTGCAAATATATATTCTTGCCCATGCACCATGAATGGATAGGTGGATGCATGGGAGGATTTCTTTTATTTTGTTTAACCTTTTTTTTTTTTACCAGGCAAGTCATTAAGAACACTGAGGGATCCCTCAGAAGAATTAAGAATGTTATTTACAGCGGAGGCCTTGATGGACAGACTGACGGACGGAGAAAGAAGGATGAACAGACAGATGGAACAGTGAATGATTGAGAAGAAGAAGAAGAAGAAGAAGAAGAAGAAGAAGAAGAAGAAGAAGAAGAAGAAGAAGAAGAAGAAGAAGAAGAAGAAGAAGAAGAAGAAGAAGAAGAAGATTGATAATATTATTATGAAGGTTTATTACTCACCAGGCCAGAGTTTGAACTGTCCAAATCTTCACCTGACGTGAAGCCAGAGCTGCTAGATTTGGCATCCATGAATAAGGGAGGCATGTCTACAGGACTACAACAGAAAAACCTTGGACTCCGTAGAGAATCCACACAGGCGGTCTGAACATCACCAGACAACTATGCACAATAAAATTTAAAAAATGTATAATCTTTTTTTCAAAGTCCTCAGCCAAAATAGAAAAAAGTACCAACTTTGACAACATTTTCTGTACACTCATCCTTGCTGACAAAGACGCATTTGCTTCCTGTTGGTGATTATACACAACAGCTGCATACAGCCGAAGAGGCAATCCACACAATGCGCGCCTGTAGATATGAATGGCTTTTTTACGCAACCAATGTCCTCCATTCCTCCCACCCCCGGTGATGATGAAATACTTCTTTCGCTTTCACTTTCCTATAAACCTTCATGTTTCATGGCTAAGATGTAAAGGAATAGTGGGGGCGTGGAATTTTTCTCCCGCTGGGGGAAATTACTATAATTATCATAAATGATCGTGACAACAAATGTGGTTTTTAATTCTCATTAAAACCGTTTACAGGACGACAGTTAAAGATTGTGTGTCAATTATAGTTAATTATGATATTTCATTTGAATCATATTTTCTTACTTCAATTACTTTAATTTAATTTAATTTACAGATATCAGCTCGATTTGCGTTTTTGAAAACGTAACAGAATAGATTGTAATTTAGTCTAATTCGAAATTATCTGTAGTTCAACCATAGCCCGGAATGGGTGGCAGCATGATTTCAACACAAATAAATATTGCCCAATAATTTATCCCTGTACACTTTCACAGATCGATATCATTATTGGAAAAGCCCTCGCTAATAATAACTGATGCACCGCACAAAACGGCACACCCGGCTGCTATAACCAATCAAAATGCAAAGAGAGAGTTACTTCTCTAATACCCAATCGGTTTTTAGTTAATACAAAACGGACCAATCGTGTACAGGCTAGGGCGGGACATGCAATAAAGATACTTCCTGGTCCTCAACTGCGTTCACCATCCATTGCATGAACGTCGAGGCTCTGAGTTTACTTCACTCTAACGTCAACACACCCGTAAACCTGCCCAGAGGAGGTTGAATACCTAACTGCGTGTGAGCCGAGGTCCGAACCGAGGTTTAAGATGGGTTTGTTGACCATTCTGAAGAAAATGAAGCACAAGGAACGCGAAATGAGACTGCTGATGCTGTATCCTTGTGTTCATCCCATGACACGTTACTGTGGTTATCGCTGTAACGGTGATAACATACTATCTGTTGTGTTTATAAGGGGAGACCTTTTGGTCTGACCAATCAAAATAAATGCTGGAAATGTGATCCCCCCGATGACCAATATAACGTGCTGCTTGTGCGGAATGCCATGCGTGTGTTGATGTCTGTCGACTGTAGTCCTTAACCTGCTACTCTTCAGAGGTCTGGACAATGCAGGAAAGACGACTATTCTGAAGAAGTTCAACGGCGAAGACATCAGCACTATTTCTCCAACCCTGGGCTTCAACATCAAAACACTAGAACACAGAGGGTGAGGCCTATTCACACACAGACACAATGTTGTATATTTTGTTGTATATATATATAGTTTGTCTAAAAGCCAACTGCCAGAGAGAGACACACACACAGACACACCTCAGATTGTGTAATCATAAAACATTTTAAATCAAATACATCTTCATTGTAAACATACATTGTCTACATCAATGAAATATCACCACACACACACACACAGTACACATACAGTACTATTTAACACATGATGGAATGTACCGATAATTCTAAATCTCGCTGGGGACTATACTATATCTTAACTCTACCTATCGTTATGCATTTAAACATCTAAAGGAGTCTGCATGGTATTATTGAGCTATGTATCATGCTTTGAGTTATTTTCAAACTGGCCAGTGTAATTTGACAAATTTCTCAATTATGGGAATAAAACATACCTGTCATTATATCTCTCAGAGGGCCTGAAAATATTTGCAATAGGAGGCCTGCATCCTAAACCTATTCCCGCCTCCTCCTCCACTATTCAGGTATTGAGGAAGCCACAGAAGTGAGGGGCAAGCCACAGAAGTGAGGGGCAAGCCATATAAGTTAGGGGCAAGCCGTAGAAGTTTGGGGTTGAGCAAGAGGGAAGCACCAGTAGCTACATACGTTTTTTTCTAAGGCTCGTTCGCTAAAGCTTGTTCACTGCCTATTGTAAATTTGAGGGAAACGGCGGTCAAGGAAGAGAGAGATCTTCTTTACTTAGCATCCGTCTATCATCATGGAGTGGCCAGATGTTCCCAAACCCACCTCTCTCATCCTCGGTTCAGGTTCAAATTGAACATCTGGGACGTGGGCGGTCAGAAGTCGCTGCGCTCCTATTGGAGGAACTACTTTGAGAGCACGGACGGCCTGGTGTGGGTGGTGGACAGCGCGGACAGACTCCGACTGGACGACTGCAAACGGGAGTTGAGCTCTCTGCTGCAGGAAGAGGTACAGTCACACTCGTGGGAATTGATATGGACCCACCTGGATGCATGGCTGATAGATGAGCAACGTTTGCTACAGTGCACTTGGTAGGCTGATCTATCCAGCACACATCTAGGTGGACACGCCCACTTATTGGCCGTGTCCACGCTTGTAACTGCTCATAACACTCACACGTGGTGGTATAATTTTTTTCACCTTTTAAAGGTTGTATCAGCGATTCTGGTTGCCCTGACTTCCGTTGCGAGATTCTAAACAAACAGAGCCAGCTAGCCCCTCCCTCCCGTGTTTTGAAAATGATCATGGACGCGCATTTTCATGAACGTGCGTGACCATGAACGCGCAACACATGCGACGCTCGGAAGGGTCGCATGCCTGTGTGATACTTTATGTTTCAATCAGAATCGCTGATACAACCTTTTAACACATGAAAAGTCACTGTCCAATCCGAATGACTACCAACCGCTCTTTGGGTCGTGTCCCTGCAGAGGTTAGCCGGAGCCACTCTGCTGGTGTTTGCCAACAAACAGGACCTGCCGGGCGCTCTGTCTAAAGAGGCGATCGGAGAGGTGAGACGCGTGCACAGGAGGAAGCAAGCAGGGATCCCGCAGCACCTTGATCAAGTCATGTTTGCCTTGCAACTCATTCTTATATTCATTTTCATTTTCTACGGCAAGAAAGAGCCCTAAAGCTGTCCCAGAGCCGCACGTACTGACTTTCAGTTGCCAAAACACATGAAACAAAATTACATTCATTAGTTTCCATTTGTGTATGGCTAATCGCCATTGATTGGATAGAAAGAATTAAGAAACCTCGATATAAGAATTTAAACATGAGTCACGATAGCCCGAGGCAATGGACCCACGGCGACTGCCTTAAGGTAGCCGCCCCCCCATCTGTGAGGTCACTGAGGTGTTGGTGCTTCCCGTGCAGGCGATGGGACTGGACGACATCAAGACTCACCACTGGTGCATCATGGGCTGCAGCGCCGTCACCGGGGAAAACCTGCTGTCCGGCGTGGACTGGCTCCTGGACGACATCGCCGCCCGGGTCTTCACGGCCGACTGAGGTGGAGGCGAACTCCGTCTGCGTGATTGGTCCCGGTCGGGTTTGATGGCCGCGTTTAAGTTGCCATGTCTTGTTGGGATAACTGGTGATGTCTTTGTTTAAGTGGCCTTTGCTGCCTCCAACTGTTTACCCAGAGTGGGGACTTGTTTAGACCAGAAATGGTTGCTTTTAATAAATGTATGCTAAAATTGGGACCTCAATTTTTGCTCAACGTTGTATAGCACTCATTGCAGTTCATTTGACATTTCAAATTATCCTAGATATCGCTAATCTTGTTGGTCCTATATTCAGTTCTAACTTGACTCCATCTAAATAAGTTTTGTAAAGGTTTACAGATTTATAGAAACAATTCAATATCTAGTTATTTATCCCCCAGCTGCATGGTCCAGAATTTACCAACGAGCTTAACATCTCTTGCAACCTGTTCCAAAGTGTAGTCCTAACAGCTTAGAACACCAAATTAAACCAATACCTATGCATATCCCATAGAAGAACGGGAGTCAAGACTATGGAAGCCCGCTTTCGAATTGAACACTTTAAATAAAATTTATTTTAAAACAGACCTGCTTACAAGCAGTACTGAATATTTTACATTGTATTGGACCAGACAGAATAAATGCGTACCAATCTTTGAGAGCCATTATCACACAAGTGCTTTATTCAGAATCACTTCATTTGCAGATCAGTATTACATCAAATCCACAGACCAAGGGTCAGCCATTTTGGAGATGACTCTTCCTCCAGCTGCAAGGACCTGAAGCGAACAAAACCATGTTAGAATGGAACAATCACAAGCCGAGCTCATGCCGTCATTAAACGGAAGGTTGTAAACCAATCAGTCATGAGTTTTAAGACTGGGAGGGTAACAAGAAGTCATCATGTGCATAATTGATAGTTATTTTAGTGTAAGCGACAACTAAACATACCTGAACGTCCGCACATAGTAACATGCCACTGGAATCACGAGTAACCTGGATGGAGCAAACGTGGTAATGATCACGTGTATGCACAATAAACCAGGTGTTTAATCTGTCATTATGGAGGGTCAGAGTGTGTACCAATCAGTCATGAATCTTCAGACTGGGGCGGTAAAATACAACATCATTCTATAGAGCCACGGAGTGTTTTGTGATATGAACGTCAACATACCATGTTGGTCCAGATCTGTGTTTGAGGACGCCAGTGTGGCAGATCGACACTGGAGAAGACTAGCTCCTAGGAAAGCAACAGACAAAATGCAGGGACGCTTTAGAGGCCATTTAAGTTGTCCATGCAGAAAGCTCATTTGACATCATGATCAGATAGATTTTTTTCAGCCATTTGCACAACTAGACCCCCCCCTCCGGGATTCCAAGAGGTCACCTTACACCTGATACAGGGTTCTCAGTGCCGTCAAGGGCCAACAGGGAGGTTCAACGGACTAGCGTGCACACTGTCGAAAGAAGGAGATTTCTTCAGCTCATTTCTTAAGTGGTCGAAGCACTGTCAAATGCACAAACCTGCGTTAATGGAACAGAGTCAGCACCGTCCCCACACCTTAGTGAAGGCCCATGGCAGACATTTTAGAAACATCTGCCATGGCCACGTGTGACGTTATGTTAACGTCCACCTTCCAGCATCTGGGGGAAACAAAGGCCTGTTAGTGATCACGTCTATCAGAGCAAACCAGCTGATTAGTCTGTCATTATGGAGGATGTGTACCAATGTGTACCAATCAGCCATCAACCTTCAGACTGGGCCAATAAAATGCAACATCGTTCTATGGAGCCTCATGAGATATGCCGTGGTTCCCGTTACGCGTCAAACGTACCTGCTGAACCTGGTTGCAGGGTTCTCCGTCTCCAAGGAGCCTACAGACTGGCTCCAAACACTGGGCCAACGACTGAAGTGGCCAAGCCATCATCCCAGAACCGACTCACGTGGAGCGCTCCATCTTATTTGTCAATCAACTGGCAATAGGTGGCCAAACCTCTCCATCCGTCGCACCACTCATCTCCGGCTCAGACCCCATCTTTCTCCAAAGAAACAAAAAAGCCCTATTGTTAGTACAATCACCACTGCATGCACGGCACACACACACACACCATAGGGACGCCCTTCAGACGGTTGCAACCGCAACAGGTTATCCCCTTGCTGCCTTGGCACCAGTGGGTTCACCTTCTCAGGTTCTGGCGTTGACCCAAGGCGTAAGACATGTGCGGGTGTCATCATTAAGGAGACTAATTGCATTCAAATTACAGCCATTAAGCAACACCCAGTCTCCTCACACCCACCTTGGTTGGAGTAGAAGTAGTCTCTGAACACCAGCGCCATGACACCTAAAGCAAAATGAGATGGTTAGGCTTTGACAGAAATGGTCCCATTAATCCAGCAGATTAGCTAGGCCAGTCAGGTTAGGTTTCTCATCAGTAATTCAGACGAACGAGATTCTAATTTATGATCATCATTTCAAGCAGGCTATGAGAAATATTATTACAAATATGAATCCTCACCTTTAAATGTCAGCGGTTTCCAAACTAGGCCGATCTCACTGCACCAACAACTCCCACGTCTGTTGGCAGAAATGTACAGACATGAGCCACTTTCCAATATTGTCAACAACACTCAACATAGGATCTGAAGTTCCTCAGTAAGTTTGTATAGTTTCACATCGGTTCAAAGTGAGCTAGGTTTATCGTCATTGAAACAGCCCTTTGGGCCACACAATAAAGCAATTTGAAGTGCATTAAGATCTTGATGGACTTGCCTCAACAGTGTTTTCCATTGGACCAACTGGCTGAAGTCCAGGTTTGTGGAGCTAGTTCACATTTCCACCTGTAGGGCGAACCTGTCATTAGCCACACGTCTAGAAACCGTAGTTCAAGATGAAATAGTCCACTCAAGGTTTGTCAGATTTAAAGATGGCATCAATGTAAATCAGACATATGCTTGTCTATTGGATAATCATCACTTAAACCCATCATTATATTTAGTTAGTGATTAACTTAACACTCACCAGTCAACTATGCAGTCGTCATCCTTGTTCTGTCCATACAGTCTGTAAGAAAAAGGAAATTTTAAAATCACGTCAAGTCTAAATGAACAGAGTTGAGCTCCATTGGGTTACTCAGAATCTGGTAAAGAAGTTTCTTCAAAGTATGACTCGGTAAAAGCGTTGAAGATCATCATTGTAGCGTGGATATGTGCAAATACCAGCCAACTCCAATGGCTTTAGTACCTTGGATTTAGCCTGCATTGTCCAACCTATGTAGAGAAAAGCAACAGTATTAACATTATATTTTTAAAGTCCATTTAGACCTCAAGCATATATATATTGCTTCTCAACATGTGTTACATTTTCTACAAAATATTCAGTGAGAGTTCAATGTCATCAATGTAAAATGCATAAGTCTATGTCCTCGGAACTATTTCAATCATCCATGATAAAGCCACGGTGAATAACATTTACCTTTGTGTTCTGCATTAAGAGGACGTTCCATCTTCTATCTGAGAAAGAAAAGAGGGAACGTATTAAGGCGCTGCAGGCACCAGCGGCGCTTCTGTTCCGCATTGCCCAACACGTGGTAGGCCCCACCAGAGCCACGTATCCGGGGCCTGTTTATGCTTCAAAATGTACTGCAGTGTCCCCGATCAGAATAAATATAGTGCATTCACAGTCATTCAGAACAGGTCTGTGAAAGTTATCATCACTTGGAGACAGCGCAAATAGCAGCGACGGTGTTACACGACGCTAACTTCAATAGATTACACAGGAGCACGCTACGAAATAGCCAGAGACCACAACACAGACTTTGTAATACTCTACAAGATTGTATCAGTCACCTTTAGGTCATTGGATGTTTTATTAACCATTTTGAATTTACTTACATCTCCGTTATAGGGCGAACTAGCTTACCTATTCCGTCTTGAAAGTTGGACTGACTGAACCACGATCTCTCCCGTGTTTGATTAGGCTTCTTCTTTCTTTTTTCATCAGTTGTTTTCAGCGTTCTGCTGCCACCTACGGTTCATTCAGATAACACATTCATCTTTTTTCTGTTGGTCAAACAAAAAACTTTATGCATTTTGTGCTACTGTCTGGAGACAATATCGCGGCTCCCTAAAGCTTTAAAAAAATTAAAAAAAGATGATTAATGGCTATTTTTATTTCAAAGAGAACACCTGTTATCTATGGGGTCAGAACAGTCTCATTAAAAATGAATGCACAGAGAAGGATTCACAAATGTATTTTGTGATTTATATATAAATTACTCTCTTCTCACATACACATTTCAATGCACACACAAATGGCATTATGTAAAATGTATCCATAAACAAAAATAAGTTTCACAAACACATTTCTGATCCACACACAAATGTACCTTGTTTTAAATAAATGTAATATAAATCCATTAATATATGAATTAAAAAATATTTGCAATTTTCACCAAAATGTAGTTTGAGGTTGTTACATTTATATACAAACTATTAAACTTGAATTTACAAGACGCTTTTCATTTGTGAACTTGTTTGCATTTGTCTGGACTTGTATTTATATGTGGATTTTTGAGACTCTCCTGACGTGGCTGGATTCACAAATGCATTTTTTTCAACAAGGAACTCTCTGTAGCCAATCAGATGCCTCCCTCGTTTTCAGCCAATCACATGACTGCAGCGACTGGGTTTTTACATTGTCGGTGCCGTTTACTACTTTAACGGCACCGACAGACCCAAAACCAAGTCGAAACTAGATGGAAAAAGTGTGTAGCTAAAAGTGACGCAGCTTTTACTTCTTCTTCACCTAGAGATTGTTATGTACGATCAATCAAAAAACCCATGTTATTTCCCATAGACACTTGACAGAGGGAACCGGGATGCTCGGAGGCTGGACTCGGAGGTCGGAACTGCAGTCATGTGATTGGCTGAAAACGAGGGAGGCATCTGATTGGCTACAGAGAGTTCCTTGTTGAAAAAAATGCATTTATGAATCTTGCGACGTCAGGAGTCTCAAAAATCCACAGATAAATGCAAGTCCAGTCAAGACAAATGCAAACAAGTTCACAAGTGAAAAGCGTTTTTGTTAATTCAAGTTAAACAGTTTATATAAATGCAACATCCAAATACATTTATGAAAATTGCAAATATATTTTTTATTAATATATTTATGGATTTATATTACATTTATTTAAAATCAACGAATTATGTAAATTAACCATGTTACTTGAATAAACCGAGGCTGATTAAAAATACATTTACCTCATGTTTCTATGAAATTAATATGGATACCTTCGTCTGTGTTTACATGCTATATTTTGAACAAATGAATTGTTATCTCACATTAGTTATCACCCATCCTTGCAATGATTTATTTTCCGCAATGCTTTAATATTTCAGGAATCTCGACCCTTACCTTAATCCCCCTTCATCTCCTGTACTGAAAAGCTATTCTACTTTATGGTTGCAGTTCCATTTCTCAACCCAAATCCAATCCTCAAAAGGCGAAGGACAAAATTACCAAGACTGCAGTTTTTTTTTACCGACCATATTGCTCTGGTGCCAAGTACAGTTTGCAAAGTAGAGTTAAAAATAGTTAGTTTTAAAAGCACCAAGAGGCTTAAGAACTTCTGATCTGCTTGCGTTATGAGCTCCCTAGAGCTCTTCGGTGATCTAGGACCTGCTAACCATTTCCAGGATTCAGCCCCGGTATGGTGAGGCATCCTTCAGATTCAATGCAACGATCTGGAACCAACAGTCTGCCTCACCTTTTTCTTGTTAGGGGCTGAAAATGAATTGGTTTGGAAACAAGTTTTAAGTTTGTTCATTACCTCTTTTGTTTAAATGGGCATGCCAACCCACAATGAAGTATGTTAATTTGTTTGTTACCGAAGAATTTAGTTGGAAAAGCAGCATTATAGTCCTCCTAGCAGATTAAGGCCCTTTTGAGTAGCCAACAATATAGCTGCCTCAGTTGCAAGTTGTTAGGGAGTAAAGCATCCTAATATTTAAGTAGAATATGGTTTCAAATAAGGAACTAATGGAGAGGTAGGACAAAATACTGTTTGACACAAGTAATCACATCAGTCCACCTTATTCACAATCGATTTGATGGACAAGCATGAACTAGTTTAAAATTAAGTGCTTTATTGATTATCATTCCATGAGCCAAGCAATGTGGAATTTGCACAAACAAAGGAGGGCGGCCATTTTGTAGACAACACTTCCAGCAGCACTGCAGTGACCTGAAGAGGAAAGACTTGTCAGGATGGACCAATCACCAGCAGCGTTCATGCTGTCAATAACAAGTTAATCACACTAAACCAGCTGCTTAATCTGTCATTATGGCGGATCAGAGTGTGTACCAATCAGTCATGAATCTTCAGACTGGGGCGGTAAAATGCAACATCCTTCTATAAAGCCATGGAGTGTTTTATGATATGAACATACCAAGATGACCCAGAACTGGGTTTGAGGACGCCAGTCACAGGACAGGTCTAGGTCCTAGGAAAGCAAAGGACAAAATGCAGGAACTCTTCAGAGGCCATTTAAGTTGTTCATACGCAAAAAAAAAAAACATCATGATCAGATTTTTTTCTCAGTCATTTGCACAACTAGACCCTCCCACGGGATTCCAAGAGGTCACCTTACACCTGATACAGGGTTCTCAGTGCCGTCAAGGGCCAACAGGGAGGTTCAGCAACTAGATTGCACATGTTCGACGGGTTTAATGATTCATGCTTCATCATTTCCCTTCTTTAGTGGTTTAAGCACTGTCAAATGCACAAACCTGCGTTAATGGAACAGAGTCAGCACCGTCCCCACACCTTAGTGAAGGCCCATGGCAGACATTTAAGAAACATCTGCCATGGCCACGGGATTGAGGCAGCGTGTAACGTTATGGTTAACGTGACCGTCCCCATGACCAGAATCTGGTGGAAAGAAAGGCCGTTAGTGATAACATGGATCTAGGTAAACCAGCTGCTTAAGTCCGTCGTTATGGAGGATCAGAGTGTGTACCAATCAGTCATGAATCTTCAGACTGGGGCGGTAAAATGCAACATCATTCTATGGAGCCATGGAGCCCGAATCAGGTTAGGTTTCTCATCAGAAATTCAGACGAACGAGATTCTAATTTATGATCATTTCAAGCAAACTATAAAAAAAAAAAATCCTCACCTTCAAATGTGGGCGGTTTTTCAAACTAGAACGATCTCATCCAGCATCAACTCCCATGTCTGTCGGCAGAAATAGACATTAGCAACTTCCCCATATAGTCAACACTCAATATGGGGTCTGAAGTTTCTCAGTAAGTTTGTATAGTTTCACATCGGTTCAAAGTGAGCTAGGTTTATCGTCATTGAAACACTGGGAAGCAGGTGTACAAGCATTAAGATCTTGTGGGACTCGCCTCAACAATGGCCTTCATTGGACTAACTGGCCGAAGTCCAGGTTGGTGAAGCTAGTTCACATTAACACCTGCAGGGAGAACTTATCGTTAGGCACACGTCTAGAAACCATAATTTAAGATAAAAAAGTCCCATCAAGGTTGGTCAGATTAAAAGTTGGCATCAATATAAATCAGCCATATGCTTGTCTATTGGACAATCATCACTTCAACCTCTCATTTTATTCAGTTAGTGAAAAACTGAGCACTCACCAGTCAACTATGCAGCCATCATCCTTTTTCTGTCCATGCTGTCTGAGAAAAATGAGATTTTAAAATCACGTCAAGTCTAACTGAACAGAGTTGAGCTCCATTGGGTTACTCAGAATCTGGTAAAGAAGTTTCTTCAAAGTGTGACTCGGTAAAAGCGTTGAAGATCATCATTGTAGCGTGGACATGGTCAAATACTAGCAAACTCCAATGTCTTAATTACCTCGGATTTTAGCCTTCATTGCACAACCTATGCAGAGAAGGAAACTGTTAAATATATTCTCAAAAATACATTTTGATCTCAAGCATACATTTTGCTACTCAAAATATTTTACGTTTTCCACAAAATATTCAGTGAGAGAGTTCAATAGCATCACGGAAGCAGTCAAGCTAGGTTCATGGACGACCACTTCAAAGCCCACTTAACCCGTTAAAAACTTCAATATACCTTTGTAGTGAGCAGTAAGGCAGTGTTCCTCTTCCACCTGAGAACCTAAAACAGAAAGAACACATTAACACGTTGCAGACTCCGTTGGTTCTGACACAGCCCAACACGTGCTAGGCCGATGGAATCCCACGATGTCTTCGTCAGGTTTATGCAAAGAACTGAGCAGCGAGTGTCTCCATTCAGAATAAATATGGTGCATTCACAGTCATTCAGAACAGGTCTGTGAAAATTATCATCACTTGGAGACAGCGCCAATAGCAGCGACAGCGTTTCACAACGCTATTATTCTGTAGATTACACACGAGCATGCCAAGAAAATAACCTGACGAAACCACAACGCCGATTTTTAAATATTAATCATGATTGCATCGGTCACCGGTTAATGTATGTGGATGTTATTAACACTACATTTACTTTCATCTCCGTTATAAGGCGAACCAACTTCTTAATTTCGTCTTGATCACCAACAAACATGCATGTGATCATGATTAACAGTTAACCAGCTGCTTAGTCTGTCATTATGGCGGATCAGAGTGTGTAACAATCAGTCGTGAATCATCAGACAGGGGCGTTAAAATTCTATAGAGCCATGGAGTGTTTTTATGATATGAACGTCAACATACCAAGATGACCCAGAACTGGGTTTGTGGACGCCAGTCACAGGACAAGTCTAGGTCCTAGGAAAGCAACAGACAAAATGCAGGAACTCTTTAGAGGCCATTTAAGTTGTTCATACACAAAAAAACATTCGACATCATGATCAGGTTTTTTTCTCAGTCATTTGCACAACTAGACCCTCCCACGGGATTCCAAGAGGTCACCTTACACCTGATACAGGGTTCTCAGTGCCGTCAAGGGCCAACAGGGAGGTCAAAGGACTAGATTGCACATGTTCGACGGGTTTAATGCTTCTGCATCTTCATCATTTCACTTCTTTAGTGGTTTAAGCACTGTCAAATGCACAAACCTGCGTTAATGGAACAGAGTCAGCACCGTCCCCACACCTTAGTGAAGGCCCATGGCAGACATTTTAGAAAAATCTGCCATGGCCACGGGATTGAGGCAGCGTGTGACGTTATGGTTAACGTGACCGTCCCGAACATCCACATGACCAGAATCTGATGGAAAGAAAGGCCGTTAGTGATAACATGGATCAAAGTAAACCAGCTGCTTAAGTCCGTCGTTATGGAGGATCAGAGTGTGTACCAATCAGTCATGAATCTTCAGACTGGGGCGGTAAAATGCAACATCATTCTATAGAGCCATGGAGTGTTTTGTGATATGAACGTCGACATACCATGTTGGTCCAGATCTGGGTTTGAGGACTCGAGTGTGGCAGATCAACACTGGACCAGTCTAGCTCCGAGGAACCCTAGAGAGAGAAAAAATAAGCTTAACTTAATGCAGCACAAAGTCTGATGCCCGACCCCCAGGTTCATAGAGACACCATTCAGACGGTTGCAAACACAACAGGCCGTCTCCTTGCAGCCTTGGCACCAGTGGGTTCACCTTCTCAGGTTCTGGCGTTGACCCAAGGCGCAAGACATGTGGGGGTGTCATTGTTAGGGCTGTAACGATACACCAACTCACGTTTCGGATTGTATCACGATTTCCTACCCACGGTTCGATACATCCCACATTTTTTTAAATTTAAAAAGCAATTTTATTTTTATTTAGCATTTACACTTATTTAACAATTAACTTAATGTAAAATTGTAATAACTAATAATTTGGAACACTGAAAAGATTTGAACATAAAGAATGAATGAATAAATAACCCAAGATTGCAGTTGGAGGATGCTTGCAGGTAGGCAAAACCCCTCAACTAGTTTTGTGGTTTACGTATTTGAAAATATTAACGTCAAATCAATAATAGTATTTGAATAGTTTGGTAGCAATAACCAGCGTTCCCGCTAGAAAAAAACAGTGCCGGTCAAAGTGACCTGCATAGGTTTCGTTTTCGGTCAAATATCCTATTCGTGCTTCTTATTAGGCTATGTAACTTAAATAATGGCATAATCAGGCCGTATAGAATGCAACATGTTTAATAGCCTAACTTCAAATAGATGGGAAAAAAACATGAAGATCTGATTCGCAATAACGAGGCATAGTGTGTTACGAGTAGCGCATGTGTGTGCGAGAATGGCAGTGTGTGTGTTTGTGACGTCAGCGAGTTTGTGGACGAGCGAGGAGTAGCGTGTATCTTCTAGTGAAGATACAAACGTTGTGCATAAGAATAAAGTACCCAGCCTGTCAATAATCGGTGGGCGCTTCATTCTGACCTATAAGCAGAACTGCCGGTCAAAGCATACAAAACACTAGACAGGAATCACAATGGCTGTTTTCGCACGCTCGGCCCACTCTGGATTAATGTTGTTCATATCGCATACGAGGACTTCACAGGCTGTGGACATATGCAATCCTCCGTAGCTACGGAGTGCTGTCATCACAGCGAGGGCAGCTCATCGCAGACTTACGGCATCGATAAGAGGAGCGGTGTCAGCAGACTATTGTTTAGACTGATTATTAGCTAATTTCCATCAGCCAATTTGACCGGAGAGATACAATTTTGTCTGACATAAAAATGTTCTATTACCGGACAATGGAAACCCTGGCCCTAACAGCTCATATCACGTGGCTGATCTGGACTGGAAGGATAATGAGTTAGAAAGGTCGTGCAGTGCTTCTGCCTTCTCACACCGCGAGACAGGTTCTTGGCTTTGAGTGTCGCGATCTCGGTTTCGATACGCATCGTTCCAGCCCTTGTCATTATGCATTCAAATGAGCCATTAACCCATGCAAACACACACAGCACCACCCGGTCTTTTCACACCCACCTTGGTTGGAGTAGAAATCGTTTCTGAATACCACCGCCAAGACACCTAAAGAGAAAATGAGATTGGTTGAGGCTTTGACAGAAATGGTCCTTAAAAACCCCAGCAGATTAGCTTGGCCCGAATCAGGTTAGGTTTCTCATCAGTAATTCAGACGAACGAGATTCTAATTTATGATCATCATTTCAAGCAAACTATAAAAAAAATATAGAACAAAAATAAATCTGCACCTTCAAATGTGGGCGGTTTTCAAACTTGGACGATCTCACCGCAGCACCAAGTCCCATGTCTGTTGGCAGAAATAGGCATAAGCAACTTTCCAAATAGTCAAGACTCAATATGGGGTCTGAAGTTTCTCAGTAAGTTTGTATAGTTTCACATCGGTTCAAAGTGAGCTAGGTTTATCGTCATTGAAACAAGGTGAAGCAAGTGTACAAGCATTAAGATCATGTAGGACTCGCCTCAACAATGGCCTCCATTGGACTAACTGGCCAAAGTCCAGGTTTGTGGAGCTAGTTCACATATCCACCTGCAGGGAGAACTTGTCGTTAGCCACACGTCTAGAAACCGTAGTTGAAGATGAAAAAGTCCCATCAAGGTTGGTCAGATTAAAAGTTGGCATCAATATAAATCAGCCATATGCTTGTCTATTGGATAATCATCACTTCAATCCCTCCCTCATTAAAATCTTTTAGTGAAAAACTGAACACTCACCAGTCAACTATGCAGCCATCAACCTTTTTCTGTCCATACTGTGAGAAAAATTAGACATTAAAAATCACGTCAAGTCTAACTGAACAGAGTTGAGCTCCATTGGGATACTCAGAATCTGGTAAAGAAGTTTCTTCAAAGTGTGACTCGGTAAAAGCGTTGAAGATCATCATCGTAGCGTGGACATGGTCAAATACTAGCCCACTCCAAAGTCTTAATTACCTCGGATTATAGCCTTCATTGCTCCACCTATGTAGAGAAAGAAACAGTGTTAAACACTATATTCTCAAAAATACATTTTGATCTCAAGCATACATTTTGCTACTCAGAATATTTTACGTTTTCCACAAAATATTCAGTGAGAGAGTTCAATAGCATCACGGAAGCAGTCAAGCTAGGTTCATGGACGACCACTTCAAAGCCCACTTAACCCGTTATAAACGTCAATATACCTTTGTAGTGAGCAGTAAGGCAGTGTTCCTCTTCCACCTGAGAACCTAAAACAGAAAGAACACATTAACGCGTTGCACTCCGTTGGTTCTGACACAGCCCAACACGTGCTAGGCCGATGGAATCCCACGATGTCTTCGTCAGGTTTATGCAGAGAACTGAGCGGCGAGTGTCTCCATTCAGAATAAATACGGTGCATTCACAGTCATTCAGAACAGGTCTGTGAAAGTTATCATCACTTGGAGACAGTGCCAATAGCAGCTTTGGCGTTTCACAACGCTATAATTCAGTAATTACTCACGATCATGCCAAGAAAATAACCTGACAAAACCACGACGCAGATTTTGAAATATTAAACATGATTGCATCGGTCACCGGTTGATGTATGTGGGGGTTATAAACACAAAATTTACTTTGATCTCCGTTATAAGGCAAACCAACTTCTTAATTTCGTCTTGATCACCAACAAACATGCATGTGATCACGATTAACAGTTAACCAGCTGCTTAGTCTGTCATTATGGCGGATCAGAGTGTGTAACAATCAGTCATGAATCTTCAGACTGGGGCGGTAAAATGCAACATCATTCTATAGAGCCATGGAGTGTTTTGTGATATGAACGTCAACATACCAAGATGACCCAGAACTGGGTTTGAGGACGCCAGTCACAGGACAAGTCTAGGTCCTAGGAAAGCAACAGACAAAATGCAGGAACTCTTTAGAGGCCATTTAAAGTTGTTCATACGCAAAAAAACATTCAACATCATGATCAGGTTTTTTCTCAGTCATTTGCACAACTAGACCCTCCCACGGGATTCCAAGAGGTCACCTTACACCTGATACAGGGTTCTCAGTGCCGTCAAGGGCCAACAGGGAGGTACGAGGCTCTAGATTGCACATGTTCGACGGTTTATTTGGATTTAACTTCATCATTTCACTTCTCAAGTGGTTTAAGCACTATCAAATGCACAAACCTGTGTTAATGGAACAGAGACAGCACCGTCCCCACACCTTAGTGAAGGCCCATGGCAGACATTTAAGAAACATCTGCCATGGCCACGGGATTGAGGCAGCGTGTGACGTTATGGTTAACGTGACCGTCCCGAACATCCACATGACCAGAATCTGATGGAAAGAAAGGCTGTTAGTGATAACATGGATCAAAGTAAACCAGCAGCTTAAGTCTGTCGTTATGGAGGATCAGAGTGTGTACCAATCAGTCATGAATCTTCAGACTGGGGCGGTAAAATGCAACATCATTCTATAGAGCCATGGAGCCCGAATCAGGTTAGGTTTCTCATCAGTAATTCAGACGAACGAGATTCTAATTTATGATCATCATTTCAAGCAAACTATAAAAAATATAACAAAAATAAATCCTCACCTTCAAATGTGGGCGGTTTTTAAAACTAGGACGATCTCATCCAGCATCAAATCCCATGTCTGTTGGCAGAAAGACATTAGGAACTTCCCAATATAGTCAACGAACACTCAATATGGGGTCTGAAGTTTCTCAGTAAGTTTGTATAGTTTCACATCGGTTCAAAGTGAGCTAGGTTTATCGTCATTGAAACAACATTGGGAAGCAGGTGTACAAGCATTAAGATCTTGTGGGACTCGCCTCAACAATGGCCTCCATTGGACAAACTGGCCGAAGTCCAGGTTGGTGGAGCTAGTTCACATATCCAACTGCAGGGAGAACTTGTCGTTAGCCACACGTCTAGAAACCGTAGTTTAAGATGAAAAGGTCCCATCAAGGTTGGTCAGATTAAAAGTTGGCATCAATATAAATCAGCCATATGCTTGTCTATTGGATAATCATCACTTCAACCCGTCATTTTAATCCGTTAGTGAAAAACTGAGCACTCACCGGTCAACTATGCAGCCATCATCCTTTTTCTGTCCATACTGTCTTGAGAAAAATAAGATTTTAAAATCACGTCAAGTCTAACTGAACAGAGTTGAGCTCCATTGGGTTACTCAGAATCTGGTAAAGAAGTTTCTTCAAAGTGTGACTCGGTAAAAGCGTTGAAGATCATCATTGTAGCGTGGACATGGTCAAATACTAGCAAACTCCAATGTCTTAATTACCTCGGATTTTAGCCTTCATTGCTCCACCTATGTAGAGAAAGAAACCGTGTTAAATATATTCTCAAAAATACATTTTGATCTCAAGCATACATTTTGCTACTCAGAATATTTTACGTTTTCCACAAAATATTCAGTGAGAGAGTTCAATAGCATCACGGTAGCAGTCAAGCTAGGTTCATGGACGACCACTTCAAAGCCCACCTAACCCGTTATAAACGTCAATATACCTTTGTAGTGAGCAGTAAGGCAGTGTTCCTCTTCCACCTGAGAACCTAAAACAGAAAGAACACATTAACGCGTTGCACTCCGTTGGTTCTGACACAGCCCAACACGTGCTAGGCCGATGGAATCCCACGATGTCTTCGTCAGGTTTATGCAAAGAACTGAGCGGCGAGTGTCTCCATTCAGAATAAATATGGTGCATTCACAGTCATTCAGAACAGGTCTGTGAAAGTTATCATCACTTGGAGACAGCGGCAATAGCAGCGACAGCGTTTCACAACGCTATTATTCAGTAGATTACACACGAGCATGCCAAGAAAATAACCTGACAAAACCACAACGCAGATTTTTAAATATTAATCATGATTGCATCGGTCACCGGTTAATGTATGTGGATGTTATTAACACTACATTTACTTTCATCTCCGTTATAAGGCGAACCAACTTCTTAATTTCGTCTTGATCACCAACAAACATGCATGTGATCATGATTAACAGTTAACCAGCTGCTTAGTCTGTCATTATGGCGGATCAGAGTGTGTAACAATCAGTCATGAATCTTCAGACTGGGGCGGTAAAATGCAACATCCTTCTATAGAGCCATGGAGTGTTTTGTGATATGAACGTCAACATACCAAGATGACCCAGAACTGGGTTTGAGGACGCCAGTCACAGGACAAGTCTAGGTCCTAGGAAAGCAACAGACAAAATGCAGGAACTCTTTAGAGGCCATTTAAAGTTGTTCATACGCAAAAAAACATTCAACATCATGATCAGGTTTTTTCTCAGTCATTTGCACAACTAGACCCTCCCACGGGATTCCAAGAGGTCACCTTACACCTGATACAGGGTTCTCAGTGCCGTCAAGGGCCAACAGGGAGGTACGAGGCTCTAGATTGCACATGTTCGACGGTTTATTTGGATTTAACTTCATCATTTCACTTCTCAAGTGGTTTAAGCACTGTCAAATGCACAAACCTGCGTTAATGGAACAGAGTCAGCACCGTCCCCACACCTTAGTGAAGGCCCATGGCAGACATTTAAGAAACATCTGCCATGGCCACGGGATTGAGGCTGCGTGTGACGTTATGGTTAACGTGACCGTCCCGAACATCCACATGACCAGAATCTGATGGAAAGAAAGGCTGTTAGTGATAACATGGATCAAAGTAAACCAGCAGCTTAAGTCTGTCGTTATGGAGGATCAGAGTGTGTACCAATCAGTCATGAATCTTCAGACTGGGGCGGTAAAATGCAACATCATTCTATAGAGCCATGTAGTGTTTGGTGATATGAACGTCAACCTACCATGTTGACCCAGATCTGGGTTTGCAGACGCCAGTGTGGCAGATCACTGGACCAGTCTAGCGCAGAGGAACCCTAGAGAAAAAAGAAAAGAAAAGCAAAACCTTAATAAGGCACTTCAGGTCTTATGCATGACAGTTCTATAGAGACACCATTCAGACAGTTGCAACCACAACAGGTTATCCCCTTGCTGCCTTGGCACCAGTGGGTTCACCTTCTCAGGTTCTGGCATTGACCCAAGGCGTAAGACATGTACGGGTGTCATCATTGATGAAACTAAAAATGCATTCAAATTACAGCCATTAACAACTGCATACATGCAGCACAGGGCTCCTGGTCGCACTTTGCGACCAAAGTTTGAGTGTACGACTGAATTTTACATCTGGTCACACGTGTGCGTCCAGTAAATTTGCCCTTTTTTATTTTAACACGTTACACGTGGAAGGGATGCGACGATAAATCCGATATCTGGAGCAGGCCAATGAGCGTGAGAAGGATAGGGAATGGCCACCGTTAGTGGCCAATGTGAGGAGGGGGAGGGTCCTAGAGAAGCGGCTAAATCGAACGTGCCTAAACGTCTGAGAAGGAGAAAAATTCAATACCTGCTACGTGCGTTTGAACAATGAGCAAGCCAACTATTGACTAGTTCTTCCGACCTGCGGCTACTGTGTCCACCCGAGTCCGCAATACTTAAAACCGCATCGGACCCTTGTTCCGACAGCTGCACGAATTACATTCCACACCCGACCTGCTATAAACTGATACAGACGCCTGACCCGCACCCGAAGGAAAATTACACGCATTAGAAGGAACGTCGGGGAATTACACCCATCTGGTGTTTGGCGCGGTGCTTCATATTGCTGTGCAAAAAGGCACATCAGCCACGTGTGATGGTTTTAGTTGACTCCTCCGCTCCTGAAAAACATATCGAGCACCGGAGAAGTCTGGCTCACAATCGCAAAACACGCGGTTTTGAGGGGACCGACCCGACCCGCACCCGGGTGCGGGTCGGACGCGGGTGAAAAAAGTCACCCGCGAAATTGTAAAAAGTCACTGAAGTAATTTTTTGGCCATAGTTTCCATATGCTAAAGACGTGTCATGCAGGCTGTGTTCAATAAAATAAACAGCGATCTTTTCCCCGCATGTAGGCCTATCTACCTACGCCCACATTGAAATAATTTTGATGTTGAATGTTGATGGCAGAGTTGTTGAAATAAACTGATTGATTTCATTAAAGCATAAAAGCCTCTCCCTGCGTCCTTGTGTATGCTTGTATACGAGGTACGTGTCCGAGTGCGTTTGTGGGGGGGGGTTAGGGTTCGTTTCCCTGGCACAAAAGTGGGAATAATTAAACAAAAAAACAACGGTATCGGCTATTGGTCAAATTGTTATCTTAAACATCGGTATCTGCCCAGAATTTCACAATCGGTGCATCCCTAGATGGGCCCCTAAAATGTTCAGTTAGGTGCCCCATTACTCCTATTGCAAAAAGTTTGACTGGAGCCCTGCAGCAACACCCAGTCTCCTCACACCCACCTTGCTTGGAGTAGAAGTAGTCTCTGAACACCACCGCCAAGGCACCTTAAGACAAATGATGGGTTGAAGCATTGATAGAAATGGTCTCAAAAACCCAGAGGAATAGCTGGGCCCAAATCAGGTTAGGTTCCTCATCAGTAATTCAGACGAACGAGATTCTAAATTATGATCATCATTTCAAGCAGATTATGAAAAATATTATTACAAAAGTGAATCCTCACCAACAAATGTGGACGGTTTTCAAACTAGGACGATCTCACCGCAGCATCAACTCCCATGTCTGTTGGCAGAAATGGACATAAGCAACTTCCCCATACAGTCAACACTCAATATGGGGTCTGAAGTTTCTCAGTAAGTTTGTATAGTTTCACATAGGTTCAAAGTGAGCTAGGTTTATCGTCATTGAAACAACACGGTGAAGCAAGTGTACAAGCATTAAGATCTTGTGGGACTCGCCTCAACAATGGCCTCCATTGGACAAACTGGCCGAAGTCCAGGTTTGTGGAGCTAGTTCACATATCCACCTGCAGGGAGAACTTGTCGTTAGCCACACGTCTAGAAACCGTAGTTTCAGATGAAAAAGTCCCATCAAGGTTGGTCAGATTAAAAGTTGGCATCACTATAAATCAGCCATATGCTTGTCTATTGGATAATCATCACTTCAACCCCTCATTAAATTAATTTAGTGAAAAACTGAACACTCACCAGTCGACTATGCAGCCAGCTTCCTTGTACTGACCATACTACATCAGTGTAGCGTGGACATGGTGAAATACCAGCCAACTCCAATTGCTTTATTACCTTGGATTTACCCTTCATTGTCCAACCTATGTAGAGAAAAGCAACAGTATTAAACATTATATTCTCAAAGTCCATTTAGATCTCAAGCATACACTTAGCTACTCTGAATGTTTTACGTTTTCCACAAAATATTCAGAGAGAGTTCAATAGCTTCACGGTAGCATTCAAAGTAGGTTGCATGGACGACCAATTCCATGCCCACTTAAAAACTTCTATATACCTTTGTAGTCGGCAGGTAGGCAGTGTTCCGCTTCCATCCGAGAACCTAAACAGAAGAAACAAATTAACGCGGTACAGACTCTAGTGCTTCTGCTTCAATCTACACAGCCCAACACGTGCTAGGCCGAAGCACTCCCACGTGTCTTGGGCAGGTCATGCAAAGAACTGAGCGGCGAGTGTCTCCATTCAGAATAAATATGGTGCATTCACAGTCATTCAGAACAGGTCTGTGAAAGTTATCATTACTTGGAGACAGCACAAATAGAAGCGACGGTGTTAGACGACGCTATACTTCAAAAGATTACGAACAAAGATGCCACGACATAGCCAGAAACACCACAACGCAGAATTTGAAATATTATACAGGATTGCATCGGTTTCCGGTTAAAGTCTGTTGAGGTTATATTAAGCAATGCAAATTGAGCTATACCGCCGTTATTAGGGGACTCCACTTACCAACGCCTTCATGAAGTTAGACGGAACTACAACCTCTGGTGGTTCTATGATACGTCCATGTTGATGCACGATAAGCTACTTCTTCTTTTATTAGTTACTGGTGAACTACAGGCCTTTCGGCGTTCTGCTGCCACCTACGGTTCATTCAGAGAATACATTTATTGCTTGCTGAACAAAAAACTCTTGTGGCATTTCTGCCACAATCTGGATACTATGAAATGCCTCCTTGTAACTTCGGGAAAAAAAAGATAAATGGCTATTTTAATTTCAAAGGGAAAACCTCTTACGTTGGAGATCAACTTGATAGGGTGACACTGAAATAAAACCTGTTTCAATTTGTCCACCGAAATTAACTTCCCATCCTACAACTCACATTCCGTAAATGCAAATAGGCGTTAATTTTCTATAAAGCCATACAGCTTTAAACTCGTTTTATATTTGGTCTCGTATAGAGTTTTGGGCTGAAATATTTCATTTGGGAGGCAAGGATAGTGAAAGTGGAGTTGACTAAGGCAACTACTTGAATGTATAGAAAAATCATACATTTCCATATTTGACATTAACCTCATTACTTGTATGAACCGAAACACTGTTTCTAATGTTTAACCATTACCTTTGTACTGAAGTTAAATGGACCTCACAGCAGTCACCCAACCTGGCAGATGTCATAACACTAATATTTGAGGATCCTTGACCTCACTTTCCGCAAACTCGTCTTCCTCTGTACTGAAAAACTATTTTACCCTGCGAGTTTGTTGCATTTCAACTACGTCCGCACTCCTTATGAGATGCAAAATGTTTTATAATAACATGTTATTTCTTAGTGAAAGTTACAAATAAGGTACTGCTTAACATGAGAAGCAATCACATCAGTCCTCCTTATTCACAATCAGTTCGATAGACAAGCATAAACCGGTTTCAAAGTTTTTTATTGAAAATCACTCCATGAGCCCAACGATGTGGAAGTTGCAGACATGAAGGGGGGCGGCCATATTGTAGACAACACTTCCAGCAGCACTGCAGTGACCTGAAGAGGACAGACTTATGTTAGACTGGACCAATCACCAGCAACGTTCATGCTGGCAATAACGAGCGAATCAGGGTTGTAAACCAATCAGTCATGAATGTTCAGACTGGGGCGGTAATAAGTCATCATGTGCTTCTCATTGATATATTAATTACAGTGACACCTCAACATACCTTCCAGTAAGAAGCACCCACAGGATCCACAGACCACCTGGAAAGAACAAACGCGTTAGTGTTCACGTGTATCACAGTAAACCAGCTGCTTAAGTCTGTCGTTATGGAGGATCAGAGTGTGTACCAATCAGTCATGAATCTTCAGACTGGGGCGGTAAAATAAAACATCATACTATAGAGCCATGGAGTGTTTTATGATATGAACATCAACCTACCATGATGATCCAGATCTGGGTTTGAGGACTGCAGTGTGGCAGATGGACACTGGACCAGTCTAGCTCCTAGGAAAAGATCATTTAGGAACTCTTAAGTGACAAGTTTTTCAAGCCAAGTACAGTAGGCACCATGATGATCAGAAAGAAAATCTGACAACTAGCTCCTCCCACAGGAATCCAAAAGGTCACCTTACACCTGACAGGGTTCTCAGTGCCTTCAGGGGCCAACAGGGAGGGACGCAACTAGATTGCACATTTTCGACTGTGGAGGATGCTCATCATTACATTTCTCAAATGGTTGAAGCACTGTCAAATGCAAACCTTTGTTCATGGAAAGACGTCAGTATCATCCACACACCCCAGTGAAGGCCCATGGCGTGTGAACATATGGTTAACGCCCCCGAAACGTCCGCCATCTGGAGGAAACAAAGACCCGTTAGTGATCACGTGTATCACAGTAAACCAGCTGCTCAAGTCTGTCGTTATGGAGGATCAGAGTGTGTACCAATCAGTCATGAATCTTCAGACTGGGGCGGTAAAATACAACATCATTCTATAGAGCCACGGAGTGTTTTGTGATATGAACGTCAACATACCATGATGATCCAGATCCAGATTTGAGGACGCCAGTGAGAAAGAGCAACACTGGACCCGTCTTGCTCCTAAGAAAAATACAATTTAGGAAGCCTTTAGAGGCCATTGAAGTGGTCCATGCGCAAAGTCCCTTTGGCATTATGATCAGATTTATGTTTCAGTCTAATGCACAACTAGACCTCCCCACGGGATTCCAAGAGGTCACCTTACACCTGATACAGGGTTCTCAGTGCCATCAAGGGCCAACAGGGAGGTAAATGCTTACTAGATTGCACATGTTACTGTTCGGATCTGATTCATCATTTCATTTAAATGGTTGCAGCACTGTCAATGCACAAACCTGCCTTCATGGATAGACGTCATCACCGTCCTGACACCCTGGTGAAGGCCCGTGGGAGCCATTTTAGAAACATCCGCCATGGCCACGGGATTGAGACGGCATCCGTCGTTGTGGTTATCGTGACTGCCCCGATAACTGGAGGAAACAAAGACCCGTTAGTGATCATGTTTATCGCAGTAAACCAGCTGCTCAAGTCTGTCGTTATGGAGGATCAGAGTGTGTACCAATCAGTCATGAATCTTCAGACTGGGGCGGTAAAATACAACATCATTCTATAGAGCCACGGAGTGTTTTGCGATATGAACGTCAACATACCATGATGACCCAGATGTTTTAAGGACACCAGGGTAGCAGATGAACACTGGACCAGTCTAGGAACCCTAGAACGAAAAAGGTAGCAACACCTTAATAAAGCCCCTCACGTCTGCATGACACCCAGGTTCATAGAGACACCATTCAGACGGTTGCAACCACAACAGGTTATCCCCTTGCTGCCTTGGCACCAGTGGGTTCACTGTCTCAGGTTCTGGCGTTGACCCAAGGCGCAAGACATGTACGGGAAATAATTTTGATGTTGAATGTTGATGGCGCAGTTGTTTGCATAAACGGATTGATTTCATTAAAGCATAAAAGCCTCTCGCTGTGTCCTTGTGTATGCTTGTATACGAGGTACGCGTGTGCGTTTGTGGGGGGGTTAGGGTTTGTTTCCCTGGCACAAAAGTGGGAATAATTAAACAAAAAAACATCGGTAACGGCTATTGGTCAAATTGTTATCTTAAACATAGTTTTCTGCCCAGAATTTCACAATCAGTGTATCCCTAGATGCGACCCTAAAATTGTCAGTTAGGTGCCACATTACTCCTATTGAAAAAAAGTTTGACTGGAGCCCTGCAGCAACACCCAGTCTCCTCACACCCACCTTGGTTGGAGTAGAAGTAGTCTCTGAACACCACCGCCAAGACACCTAAAGAAAAATGATGGGTTGAGGCTTTGACAGAAATGGTCCTAAAAACCCCAGCAGATTAGCTTGGCCCGAATCAGGTTAGGTTTCTCATCAGTAATTCAGACGAACGAGATTCTAATTTATGATCATTTCAAGCAAACTATAAAAAAATATAACAAAAATAAATCCTCACCTTCAAATGTGGGCGGTTTTTCAAACTAGGACGATCTCACCGCAGCATCAAGTCCCATGTCTGTTGGCAGAAATAGGCATAAGCAACTTTCCAATATAGTCAACACTCAATATGGGGTCTGAAGTTTCTCAGTAAGTTTGTATAGTTTCACATCGGTTCAAAGTGAGCTAGGTTTATCGTCATTGAAACAAGTGTACAAGCATTAAGAACTTGTGGGACTCGCCTCAACAATGGCCTCCATTGGACAAACTGGCCGAAGTCCAGGTTTGTGGAGCTAGTTCACATATCCACCTGCAGGGAGAACTTGTCGTTAGCCACACGTCTAGAAACCGTAGTTTAAGATGAAAAAGTCCCATCAAGGTTGGTCAGATTAAAAGTTGGCATCACTATAAATCAGCCATATGCTTGTCTATTGGATAATCATCACTTCAACCCCTCATTATATTCATTTAGTGAAAAACTGAACACTCACCAGTCGACTATGCAGCCAGCTTCCATGTTCTGTCCATACTACATCAGTGTAGCGTGGACATGGTGAAATACCAGCCAACTCCAATTGCTTTATTACCTTGGATTTACCCTTCATTGTCCAACCTATGTAGAGAAAAGCAACAGTATTAAACATTATATTCTCAAAGTCCATTTAGATCTCAAGCATATACTTAGCTACTCTGAATGTTTTACGTTTTCCACTAAATATTTAGTGAGAGAGTTCAATAGCTTCACGGTAGCATTCAAAGTAGGTTGCATGGACGACCAATTCCATGCCCACTTAACCGGTTAAAAACTTCTTCATACCTTTGTAGTCGGCAGGTTGGCAGTGTTCCGCTCCCAGCCGAGAACCTAAACAGAATAAACAAATTAACGCGGTGCAGACTCCATTGCTTCTGCTTCAATCTACACAGCCCAACACGTGCTAGGCCGAAGCAAGCCCACATGTCTTGGGCAGGTTTATGTAAAGAACTAAGCGGCGAGTGTCTCCATTCAGAATAAATATGGTGCATTCACAGTCATTCAGAACAGGTCTGTGAAAGTTATCATCACTTGGAGACAGCACAAATAGAAGCGACGGTGTTAGACGACGATATACTTCATAAGATTACGAACAAGAATGCCACGAAATAGCCAGAAACACCACAACGCAGAATTTGAAATATACAGGATTGCATCGGTTTCCGGTTAAAGTCTGTTGAGTTTATATTAAGCAATGTAAATTGAGTTATACCTCCGTTATAAGGGGACTCCACTTACCAACGCCTTCATGAAGTTAGACGGAACTACAACCTCTGGTGGTTCTATGATACGTCCATGCTGATGCACGATAAGCTACTTCTTCTTCTTTTATTAATTACTGGTGTTCTACAGGCCTTTCGGCGTTCTGCTGCCACCTACGGTTCATTCAGAGAATACATTTATTTTTTGTTTGCTAAACAAAAAACGTTCTCTGGCATTTCTGCCACAATCTGGATACTATGAAAGTGTCTCCTTGTAACTTCGGGGGGGAAAAAAAATAAATGGCTATTTTAATTTCAAAGGGAAAACCTCTTGCGTTGGAGATCAACTTTATAGGGTGACACTGAAATATAACCCGTTTCAATTTGTCCACCGAAATTAACGTCCCATCCTACAACTCACATTTCGTAATTGCAAATAGACGTTATTTTATATATAGCCAGCTTTAAACACTTTATATTTGGTCTTGTATAGGGTTTTGGGCTCCAATTTTATTTGGTGGGCGAGGCATCGATTGTGAAAGTGGACTAGGGCAACCAATTTAATGTATAGAAAAAAAAATCATACATTTCCATATTTGACATTAACCTCATTACTTGTATGAACATAACACGGTATCTAATGTTTAACCATTACCTTTGTACTGAAGTTAAATGGACCTCACAGTAGTCACCCAACCTGGCAGATGTTATAACACTAATATTTGAGGATCCTTGACCTCACTTTCCAAAAACTTGTCTTCCTCTGTACTGATAAACTATTTTACCCTGCAAGTTTGTTGCATTTCAACTACGTCCGCACTCCTTATAAGATGCAAAATGTTTAATAAAAACATGTAATTTCTTAGTGAAATAGTAACAAATAAGGTACTGAAGGATGAGGACCAAAATACTGCTTAACATGAGAAGCAATCACATCAGTCCTCCTTATCCATTATCACTTCGATAGACAAGCATAAACCGGTTTCAAAGTTTTTTATTGAAAATCACTCCATGAGCCCAACGATGTGGAAGTTGCAGACATGAAGGAGGGCGGCCATATTGTAGACAACACTTCCAGCAGCACTGCAGTGACCTGAAGAGGACAGACTTATGTTAGACTGGACCAATCACCAACAACGTTCATGATGGCAATAACGAGCGAATCAGGGTTGTAAACCAATCAGTCATGAATGTTCAGACTGGGGCGGTAATAATAAGTCATCATGTGCTTCATTGAGTTTAGTTACAGTGACACCACAACATACCTTCCAGTAAGAAGCACCCACAGGATCCACAGACCACCTGGAAAGAACAAATGCGTTAGTGATCACGTGTATCGCAGTAAACCAGCTGCTTAAGTCTGTCGTTATGGAGGATCAGAGTGTGTACCAATCAGTCATGAATCTTCAGACTGGGGCGGTAAAATAAAACATCATTCTATAGAGCCACGGAGTGTTTTGCGATATGAACGTCAACATACCATGATGATCCAGATCCAGATTTGAGGACGCCAGGGTAGCAGATCAACACTGGACCAGTCCTGCTCCTAGGAAAAAGACAATTAGGAAGCCTTTAGAGGCCATTGAAGTGGTCCATGCGCAAAGTCCCTTTGGCATTATGATCAGATTTATTTATTTTCAGTCTAATGCACAACTAGACCCTCCCCATGGGATTCCAAGAGGTCACCTTACACCTGATACAGGGTTCTCAGTGCCATCAAGGGCCAACAGGGAGGTGTAGACATTAGATTGCACATGTTACTGTCAGGACTTGATTCATCATGTCATTTAAATGGTTGCAGCACTGTCAATGCACAAACCTGCATTCATGGAAAGACGTCATCACCGTCCGACACCCTGGTGAAGGCCCGTGGCAGACATTTTAGAAACATCTGCCATGGCCATGGGATTGAGACGGCATCCGTCGTTGTGGTTATCGTGACTGCCCCGAAACATCCAATATCTGGAGGAAACAAAGGCCTGTTAGTGATCGTGTTTATCGCAGTAAACCAGCTGCTTAAGTCTGTCGTTATGGCGGATCAGAGTGTGTACCAATCAGTCATGAATCTTCAGACTGGGGCGGTAAAATACAACATCATTCTATAGAGCCATGGAGTATTTTATGATATGAACGTCAACATACCATGATGACCCAGATGTTTTAAGGACACCAGGGTAGCAGATGAACACTGGACCAGTCTAGGAACCCTAGAACGAAAAAGGTAGCAACACCTTAATAAAGCCCCTCACATCTGCATGACACCCAGGTTCATAGAGACACCATTCAGACGGTTGCAACCACAACAGGTTATCCCCTTGCTGCCTTGGCACCAGTGGGTTCACCTTCTCAGGTTCTGGCGTTGACCCAAGGCGTAAGACATGTGCGGGTGTCATCATTAAGGAGACTAATTGCATTCAAATTACAGCGATTAAGTCTCTTCACACCCACCTTGGTTAGAGTAGAAGTAGTCTCTGAACACCAGCGCCATGACACCTAAAGCAAAATGAGATGGTTAGGCTTTTACAGAAATGGTCCCATTAATCCAGCAGATTACCTAGGCCTGAGTCAGGTTAGGTTTCTCATCAGTAATTCAGACGAACGAGATTCTAATTTATGATCATCATTTCAAGCCGACTGATATACTTTTTATTCTATTTTTTACAAATACGAATCCTCACCTTTAATTATGGGCGGTTTTCAAACTAGGACAATCTCACCACACCACCAACTCCCATGTCCACCATCAACTCCCATGTCTGTTGGCAGAAATAGACATTAGCAACTTTCCAATATAGTCCCATTCATATGGAATCTGAAGTTTCTCAGTAAGTTTGTATAGTTTCACATCGGTTCAAAGTGAGCTAGGTTTATCGTCATTGAAACACTGTAAAGTTGACGAGCATTAAGATCTTGTGGGACTCACCTCAACAATGTCCTCCATTGGACAAACTGGCCGAAGTCCAGGTTTGTGAAGCTATTTCACATTCCCACCTGCAGAGAGAACTTGTTAGCCACACTTCTAGAAAATGTAGTTTAAGATGAAACATTCTCCTTGAGGTTAATCAGATTAAAAATTGGCATCACTAAAAATCAGCCATATGCTTGTCTATTGGATAATCATCACTACACCCCGTCATTTTATTCAGTTAGTAAAAAAGGGAACACTCACCATTCTAGGCAGCCATCATCCTTGTTCTGTCCATACAGTCTGTGAGAAAAAGGGGATTTTAAATCTCGTCAAGTCTTATTGAAGTGAGGTGGGCTCCGTTGGGTTACTCAGAATCGGGTAAAGAAGTTTCTTCAAAGTTGGATTCGGCAAGAGAGAGTTCAAAGATCATCATTGTAGCGTGGACAATGGGCAAATACCATCAAACTCCAATGGCTCCAATACCTTCGAATAGGTCTGCATTGTCCAACCTATGTAAAGAAATCAACAGTATTCAACATTATATTCTCAAAGCCCATTTAGACCTCAAGCACATACTTCGCTACTCAGAATATTTTACGTTTTCCACAAAATATTCAGTGAGAGAGTTCAATAACATCACGGTAGCAGTCAACCCAGGTTGCATGGACGTCTACTTCCAAGCCCACTTAACAAGTTCCATTTACCTTTGGCGTTTGCCGTAAGGTAGTGTTCGGCTTCCATCTGAGAAGAAAAAAGTAACTCATTAACTGCAGTCTACAGAGCACAACACGTGCTAGTCGTTTTGGGCAGGTTTATGTAAAGAACTGAGCGGCCAGGGTCTCCATTCAGGATAAATATGGTGCATTCACAGTAATTCAGAACAGGTCTGTGAAGTTATCATCATTATAAGAGACACCGAAAATGGCCGCAGCAGTGACACCCAAGCTCGGGTTAAAAGGTGCCGATACTCCATTAAAAATATCACGCGTTAAATGTAGGACACTGGTTACAAAACGCATAAAATTAATGTTCTGTGGAAAACGATCACATTTAGCCCGTCGATGGCCATGGATGGTTACGTGTTGTGTGAAACATCCACCACTGGTAGTGCTTATTGGACAACCGCAAAGTACGCTTTAACTGAAGAAAGCCGTACTACAGTGCAAGTACTATTGACTTCAAATGTACAACAAAGACTAAACCAAAGATAACTTGAATATCTAATACTACTAAAAAATAAATGGTCATCGCTTGACTATGAACTTACCTTAAAGGAAGGGTTGCAGGAGTGGAAAGAGCAATGGCGGCATCAGATATTTATACCTCCCTCTTCCCAGCCCCGCCCTCTACGCTTCTTCTTCTTCCTTTTCTTTTCTTGGTAGCCTAGACACCTTACACGGGGTATTATTGCCTCCTACTGTTTACATAGAGAAGGTACATTTGGCATTTCGAGTAAAGAGATTAGAAATAACGTTCTAGCATCCAGCTTTGTGGTCCTAAAGTAGCCTACTGAAAGAGATTTTATCTGATGGATTTTGTCCCAGGAGAGATTTTACAGAGAATGTGTCAGCTCCAATTTCTGCCAATACCTTAAACATGACCTTCCTGATTTGTAAATTCTAAATGACACTTTGTTAGAATTTTTCTGATCCCCACATGCTACCCACATACCATTCAGAAGTTTCCCTACTAAATGTATCTCCAATCCTATACAGTGTCCCAATCTCAATGTAATGTACACCTTCCTCCGTCATGTACCTGGTAGGGCTACGTCTTCTCCAATCTACTTTCTCCTGGATTGGATATAAATGTTGTTCCCTTTTAATTTATGACCACTCAATACATATAACATGGATGAAAACCAACCTTTATTTAAAAGAATACATCAATATTCCTGACAGATATACAATATTATTCACACATGCACATATCAACAAAACATTCCCCGCCGTCTCAATGTAGTTGCGGTCACTCATCCCAGCGTTGCGCTGTCGTCATGTCTGCCGCTGCCGTCCTCCACCAACCGACTCATTGACCGCGGTGCATCTTGGGTAGTGTAGTCCCCACTGCTGGCGTCTACCCCCAGTGAGGGGTGGTTGACCTGCTGGTCCAAAGGCCTGCTTGTCAGACCCCTAGAGAGCCAGCGGATGAAAGTGTCAGTTCCGGTAAAGTCTTCCTTAAATACATTTGTTGAAATTAGGCTACTCAGTGTAAGGCTCTGTATCAAGTCTCGGTCAAATCTTAAAGCAAATCTATTTATCGATTTCAAGGACTCTAAGTTGACCTTGAGTGCGCTGAAAGGCATCACACAAATTATAGACATGATTGTTATTATTCATATTAGGAGTCTTTCAGTGGGACGAATGAGGCAGTCAGACCAATAGCAAGGACTTAGACCTAGGCTGGTTGTGAGTGGTGGTGTGACTTTTGGTCAGCCATGAGCCTGGCCCCGCCAAAGAGAAGGGGCTTCGGGTTGGTTTGCCGGTCCGGTTGACTCCTGATTCCTAGTCGTGAACACATAATAAAATTGAATAGAGTAATGACGCATAGACCTTGTGTATGAAGTCACTGCTTCACTGTAACCACTATCTGTGTGAATGTGTTGGAACATAATGAAAAGGCAGATGACATGTATCTAATGTAACTGATTATCAATTATCAATGGAATAAGACACAGCCATACACATATCAACCTAAAACGAGAAAACTTAGTTGATAAATTTAACCTTGTTCCAACTTCCAAGAGAATAACACTATGGCACTAGACGGGTCTTGGGCAGGTTCATGTCAAGAACCGAGCGGTAAGTGTCTCCGTTCAGAATATATATAGTGCATTCACTGTCAGTACCTTGCCATAACCTTGTTCCAACTTTCAAGAGAATAAAAGTATAGCACTAGATGAATGCAGGCCTAACCTGGTAAACTGAAGTGACATCCAGTTCCCCAAACTGGCCAGTTGGCGTCGCTGTTATGTCCTCGAGTTGGTGCATCGAGGTTCGACTGGCGGCGGGCATGTCGGAGGGAGGCAGGTATCCACTGCCACTGCCAGACATATCGGGAATAATGAAGCGGGGATAAACTAATTGTCGAGGGCAGAGAAAGTAAGAGTGAAATGGAGAGGTTTCACCTGGCTCAATGGTTTCAATTCTTTGATTCACACCACATTGTATGTGAATTAATCATTTATCCTCCATCCTATCATGTTAAATATTCTACACATCAGCCTATTAACTGGTGAATTAACTTGAATAGTTAAATAAATACCAGGTGTCTTGCACCTCATCAGAATTCTTCACACTTTTTCCAACTCACCATCATAGATTTGATACCAGAGTACCAAAAATATCGTCAAATAACCCAAATCCATTTTACAGATCCAATATTTTGCGGTTCGTAGTGAGCTTAAAATGAAATATTTTGGTTTTATCTTGTGCAGTATTATTAGTTAAACGTGTCACTTGTTTGCATCTCTACCCAACACCCAGTAAATAACACCTACGTTTTTCTTTGAAAAATAAAATCGGTATGGTGGATTCTTATTGGTTGAAATCTCGCGTTCTGCTGCAAGTGTCATGGCAACGATGACATACGTTTCCAAAAACAAAACTCACACGTTTGCATAAATAAGTCTTTACTTTATCACGGAAATGGTTCAGTATAAAATTATTCTTCATCCAGTGAGGCTTTGATTAGAATCCAAAAAGTTAAATCTTTCATGTAACACAAAAACACACACATATGAATGTACACAAGTGTGACAGATTGAAGATTGAACAAAATATACGAATGATGACAAATTGATAGGTGCAAAAAAAATCACATAGATATACGCAGCTTGACCATCGTTCTGTGCCTTCATGTCCCCTATATGAGGTTTGCTAGGTTCTTCAAATATTTCCGTGGCTTTGATGAACATATTCAAGGGTAACAATCAAAAGACAAGTCAGGAATGAGCAATAATTTATACAATTCTACACCTTTATCACACACCGAGGTTAAGCTGTGCGGAAATTGAGCTATTTAAAAAGGCACTGGAGGGGCCTTCGTAGATAGCCCTAATCCATTACTCATTACCTCAGTGATAGCGATCAAATCGAGCGATAAATGATCATTTGGAATAAAGGACATGGCCTTATCCCATGTCCTTTATTCCGGGTTCGAGCGTGGAGTCCACGGAACACATTTTCCATCCCAGTCATCGATTACACATCAACCACCGGGTGGTGTCATCGTGCTCAGCCAATAACCTTTAGTTTTGAGTTTGTTGGCCTTTTTTAAAGTAATCAACAGACCACTGATACATGAATCAATAATGTGTGCTCAGGAGGGTTTCACGGGAGGTCTGCAAGTGCTGGACTATGATATAAATTAAACAAACACCCTCCTCCAACAAATCCTGTCCAGAATTAACGGAAGATTGGTTTCCATTTATTACCTTCCCACCCAACACCCTGCCGTCCGTGGTAGAACTACAACGAGGTATGAGAAAAGCAGAACTAGCACAGCGGTTTGGGAGGCAGGAAGCACGGTCCCCAACGCCCATATAAGGGTCAGCAAGCGTGGGAACACAGCGATATTTCTCCCTTATGACAGCCATCACGGATCTTTCCCTCGGCCCGGTAACGCGTTCCGTGTGATAGTGCTTAGTTTAAGGAATGTGTGGAGAGGTCGGAACCAGTGGAGAAGTCGGCTTCGGTAGCCGCTGATGGATTCATTCATTCATTCATCCCCCTCTGATGAACAGTCTGATCTATTGGAAAAAGTAAACAGGCAGTGTTTCGCTGTTGTTGTTGTTGTTGTTGTGGTCAATGTCTGAGCACAACTATTTGAACTCGGCCAAAATAATGCTTCTCTGGTGTTTCTTCGACGGGGTGGTGGAGGAGGAGGTGGTGGTGGTGGTGGGGGGGGGCGAAGTGACGGGGTTGAGCGTGACGCTGTACAGGTTGGTGATGAACGCCTCCCAGCCGCGGCGGAACGCCCGGTCCAGCGCCTAGCAACAGAGAGAGAGAGAGAGAGAGAGAGACAGAGACAGAGACAGAGACAGAGACAGAGAGAGAGAGAGAGAGAGAGAGCCGGGGGGGGAACAGTTAGCGACATTGCACCTCCAGGTCCACGTGTACACATGACAACACTGTCAGCGTCTGCCTCTTTGGTTAAAGAGTAACCCAAACCCGCAGTGGGGCTTTGCCAATTAGTGTCATGGAATCCAAGTTTGTGATTGGTACAAATTGTTTCCAGGTGTTGACGGCACACTTACAATCTAAACGGGGGCCAATTGCGATGAACCATATGGTCCCTAATCTTGCTTTCGCAGACATCCTAGTTTCAAGATCGCCTCCGACGTCACGTCTGTTGTGCCAACAACATGTAGACTTCGTTGGCGAGACGTCTTCCTATTTTTTAGCCATTGAGTTGGGTTGCTGTGGTGGGCAGGCTACGGCTTAAAGGATCAGATGTTCATGTGTTTGTTGTTGGTTCCATCCCTTGTGCTTGCGTGCGAGCCGAGCTACATTGAAGTGTTTGGACACGCGTGTGACACAAACACGTCTAGTCCAGCGCGTTCTAAAGAGAGAACGGAACTCAAACACTGCGAAATGTTCACATCTCATAACCTCGAAGAATATCAAACAAGCTAGCGTGATTTCCGCTGTGGGATTTCATTGGCCGTTAAGGAGCTAAGCTTGAGAGGAATGTTGGCAGGGAGGGGGAGTTTGGTTGGTTAACAGGAGTGGAATGTTTACGGTGTGGGTTTAGTAGGTGGAGGCGGTGGCGATAGACTCCGCTCAGCTGATAGGGGACAGCAGGTGGAACGCCACCTGCGAACACGTGACACTAGACGGGTTGATAAGAAGCAGGGTGAACTCGAGGGCACGTTGGTGTCCCACCGGAATTACTTTTCAGTTACTTCCCATGATGCATTAGGTGTAGGTGGTACGTAAGTGGATGGCCTTTTGCGGTTATTTATGGTTTTTCACATTTTGTTGGTGTTACCGCAGCAGTCACCGCCCATAAAGAACGACACAATCTCCATTTGTGATGGTTAGTGTGATCTTCATGCAGAAATGCAAATAAAAAGGGAACTTTTGACACAAAATCATAGGTTCAGGTAACCTGGTTAAGGTTACAGGAAACTATTGTTTCATTTTCTAACGCACAACACCAAAGGAGCAACAATCCTATCTACGTATCCAATGGGCTGCTGGTGACATGGACAGATACACGATGTACTTTGACCTCCCGTTATTAGAATTCTATAAATGTCTCCATGGCAACTTATTGCGGAACTTCTCAACCGGGAAATGTGGAACTGTGGCGATAGCATTGTACCTAGCATCATGCCCCATCTGCCACACAATCTGGGAGATGCAAATGATGTCATCTCAGTGGTTTGAGCTGTGAACCGGACATCGTGATGGTCACGTAAGCGCTGTGCTTGTTGTTGATTAGGGGTAGGACTTCTGCTTGTATGTGCAAGAATATAGAGTGGCAATATTGTGACAAAATTGGAGTCGAAATTAAGAATCGAAAGACAGAAACTGTACATGGAAACACAATTTCCTTGTGCGGTGTTTGTGTGTGGGAAGGTAGTAGCTAGCCAAAACATTTCCCAGAGGTCAAAATCTGTCCATCTCTCCCTCCTTCCCCCTCCCCTCCGTCCCTCACCCCTCCCTCCCTCGCTTCGTTCCCCAAACCCTCCCTCCCCCCTACCCTCCGTCCCTCACCTTGCGGTAGTTCTTCACGGTGTTCCTCTTCAACGTTTTCATCCCTTCCTCCTGCTCCCTCCGCAGCCTCCTCTCCTCCTCTCCTTCCTCCTCCTCCTCCTCCTCCCTCCCTCTCTTCTTGTCTCTGATCAGCACCTGGTCGTCTGCGTCTCCCGTGACGGTGAAATGAATCAGCGCTCCCATTGGCTCGTGCCCTTCCGTCACCCCGACCCCCAGCGAGGGAGGGGGTCCCTCCGTCAGCTCGGGCTCCGGGGGGGGGGGGGCCTCTCTCGGTTTCCTCCTGCTGCCCCTCCTGCTCCACCGGCTCCCGGGGCCGCCGCGGCTGACCTTGACGCGCAGGAGCGTCTCTCCGTCGTCGCCCTCGGTTACGCCGTCGTTGGCGTCAAACCCCTCGCCTTCCGGGTCCACAGGGCCTGGACACGCTGCGCCCGCCGCCGCCGCCGCCGCCGCCGCCGCCGGCCCGCAGGTCTGTGGGCCGCCATCCCCCTGCCCCTGCTCCCGCTCCTCCCCCACCCACGCCGGCGCGTCCCCGGGGCCCTCGGGCTCGTCGGGCTCGAACATGCGTCCGTAGAAGCCGCCCGGAGCGTCGAGGAACTTGACGATCCGCATGGAGCTCCGGGTGGATTTCTTCTTAGAGCCGATGGTCATGGCGTCCCCGCTTTGTGTTTTTTTCCGGACCGGGCTGGTTTCCTGGTTCGTTATTTTTACTGGGTTTATTCACTGGTTTCTCTTGAGGGTTTCTGGAAGCTGGGGGACAATGAGAGAAAAAGAGATGGGAGAGGTTGGTCTGAATGTCGTTACTTAATCCTGGAAGATGGGATCAGTGTTTTGTTTTGCTTCAGTTAAAGACAGTCTGCGTCTGCCATAGCGCAGCCTGTAGTCTCTTGTTCAAGCCCTTTATTTTTAAACGTCTTCGAATTATGAGCTGAACAAGAAAAAACGGAGACTTTGCCCCTTAAGATATCCCATTGGACCGTCCCAAACATAACAAACAAATATTAATGACATTTATGTTGACCAAGTCAATGACGGTCAGTGCAAAGGTCAGAGAGCAGTTTAAAAACATCCTACGAGACGTATGATAAGGATAATGACATACAAATCGCTTTGTTGGTCGAGAGAAGTCCTTCTGAACATATCAAGCCCCTGATAAGAACCATGGCCCTAGCCTGTTAGCTCAGATGCGCTGCTTATGTAACTCTGGACAAGGTAAAAGGCCAGAGGAGTTTTGAGTCAACAGCCAGCCTCAGCAAACAACCTGATAACACAAAGAGACCATGGAATGCCGTTCTAACTGATCTCAACTGCCGATCTTGTCTGATCTCAACCTTGTGAGATTTGTAGTGTATTACGAGAGAATGTCGTGCTGCCTGTATATGTTTCGAAGCTTAAGTAGTAAATTAATTGCCGTTGAATAAACTTGGTTAGTAAATGGTCTGAAAATATGTGGTTGCTCAGAGTTTTATCTCTTCCAAGCTCCACTGGTGGGTTAATGTTTAATAGCACGAGGTGGAAGACCCGGTGAACACAAACTCAAAATAATTAACAGAAGACTGATAAAATAAGTAAACAGAGTAGAAACACATTCCTATTGTCACGACTGTGGACTAAGAGAGATTCACCAGAAGATCCAAAAAGCTAAAGATATAATAAATATTTATAATCGTTCATAACTTTGTTTCTAATGTTACACTGTTATTAGAAACAGCTTAACTGGAGGACATCGTAAGATAAGTACATAGTATATAAATATATTGTTAACCCATCTCAATAGCCAACTTTGAGAGGAAAAGTTGTCACAAAGTTGTACACATTCACAGTGGTGAAAAATGTGTTGCCATCTAACCTCTCTGAGTCAGTGCAAGACCTCAACAATAAAAAAAATAAAAAAAATAAAAGTACATGAAATTAAAAGAAAAAATAACAATACACAAAAAGTACACAATATGAAAGGAACACAGGATGTAGTTTACCTTCACTTGGTGCTCTGCGCTCGTGTTCCAGCTCTCCAGTGCTTGTGAGGAAGGTCCTCTCTTGCCGTGTGCCTCAGTCTCTCTGGTCACGCAGTCCTATGAGCAGAAGGAAGCTCTCCTCTCTCGACCATGCCTCGACCTGCACAGCGACAGAGCCCCGTCATCCAGGCACACAGCGTCAGACACACAGCCGACGCACCTCCACACTCTCACTCTCACTCTCACTCTCTCTTCCTCCGCCCCCTCCACACACACACTCATCAGCTATGACATCAGCAATCAGTGCCAGATATAGTGTTCGGTGAAAGCGCGCACACACACACACACACACGCACGCACACACACACCCTTACCTACTATGGTGTTTTAAAACACCCAGCCCTGGGACACATTTTTAAGGACAGAAGGCAATGCGAGTCAGGGACGCGTGATGTTATGTGAGAACCTTTCGTACGGGGACTGTTCTCAGTGATAACACGTGTGATAATCTGAACATCAAGTAACTGGTAAACCATTCACTACATTTCAAGGTTCTTTTTTTTTCTCTCTTTCCAGCCCTAAATGTCTGAGATCTGTTTGAAGACGTGTTCACCCTAGCCCTGTTGGTGTTCCCACCAGGGAATGTGGTTAATGTTTAAAGGTGGTCTGAGGGTAGTGTTCTGAAGTCATGTTTAAAGTTAATGTTTGGAGGCTAATTAGGAGTGTAACAATAAGGGGAACAAACGTGTGCAGCGGAGACAAGAAAAAAAAATGTAATTGTTGAAATACAAAACTATTAACCAATTATAGCACCAATATATATATTGGGGGTCACTTAGTATCTCTAACCCTATTATATAATAATAGGCATATTATCATGATATTATAATCTAGGACTAGGTTACACGTCCAATATTGTTTAGGCTTCCAATATTGCAAATGTGACGCGGTTTGCTCTCAGAAAACAAATCTCTTGGATAAAGTCTTTCAACAGGCTTAGGGTGTGTGTGTGTGTGTGTGTGTGTGTGTGTGTGTGTGTGTGTGTGTGTGTGTGTGTGTGTGTGGTTGTGCGCAGCTTGGCCCACTTTGGCCACAAGAATTTAAATAAAAGCTGATACAATCCCTTGCGTGGTTCCATTATAGGCTTTTCACAAGTATGCGCCATTCAACACCTTATCCACTGTTGAATTCGGATGGGACAGTGTGTGTGTGTGTGTGTGTGTTGTGAAACTGCCTAACACTGACTCTTTCCATTGGGATAATCGCTTTCCCTAAAGTCCTTTGGTGGCACCCTGTTTCCAAACAGGCCCATTCATAAATCCAGATACACTCAAACACGCAAACCCACGTGCAAACATCCATTCACGGCAAACACTAATCCAAACATTCAGGCATGAACATATGAAGATAGTGGCTCCTTCCTCGAGACAACGGTGAACAAGCAGCTGACAACATCGTAGGAGGTGATACAGCCGGCAGCAGACCACACTTACCTCCCTCAGGTGTCAAACTCGCCTGACCTCCTCTGTCTGAACAAGGTAAAGGGTGTCATTATACAGTTCTGAGCATGCGTGCACGTGCGTGTGTTTAGGTGTGTGTGTGTGTCTGTCTGAATCATCTCAGCATCAAACACGGCTGGCTGGTGTGTCTGTGCACACCTCAACTTGGTTATTACTCACCTGCCAGCCCAACACACTCCAAAACCTCCTCCACACTCCATATATGGTCATGGAACTGAAGGCTGCCCTCACCCACACCTGAGAGGCCTAAATGCCTGTCAATCAAATAACACTAATAAAAACGAAAAGTATAAACGAGATCCCAGCTGTTGGAAGGTCCCCTGGCCCCAATGAGGTAATGGCTCATTTATGACAGTGGCACGCCAGGGGAACGGTCGCCATGGATACAGACGTAGACGAGGTAGGTAATTAGCAGTCTCGTGTGATGTGGTATACAGGTGTAATCGGGCCACGACCAAGTTACGACATGGTTTAAAAGTAGGGATTACGATGAGTAGGCTGAATAAATACAGGAAACTGAATCATGGGAGAGAGTGAATCCAAACCGGTGGAGGAGCATAAGCTCACGAGAGTGTAGAGGGGTGAAGTGAAGGTGGTCTGTTTTAGACCGACCCGTACTAAATCTGAATTCCCTGCAGTCTGGCTTTAGCAACAAAGCGTTCTTTGTGTGTCCGGATCAGAACAATATAGCGGTTTAACCCGATACCGTTCAACTATTTTCTTTGCCGTCGTTCTTCTTACAGTTTGTGTCTTTTGTGTTTTTACACAAAGATAAGTGACCCAGACGTGATCATTTTATCAAACGGCCACATGAGTTTCGAGCTACTATACAACATTCCTCCTACCCCCCCCCCCCCCGTCCCCCCCCCCGTCCCCCCATCCCGTCCCCCTTTTAATAGACCCAAACACAAATAAAATCATCCAAAAACAAAAAGGAGGTTTGAAAGTGAGGAAACAGGTTTGAACTGGATCAACTTTATTACTTCGCAGCCAGGACCAGACAGGAGTCAGACTACCGACACACTACACAGCGAACAGCGGAGCGCGATGCTCATAAATACATCATCCACACTGCTCCACAGCCGGAACCTGGGAGCAGGCATCCGTTCTGCTCTCAGTATCGTACATTAGATATCTTACATTATTCACACACACAGGCTGAGGCCTGAGAAGCACATGATTCAGCTCCCGCTTGCCGGTCATTTCGATAAACACTATTCCTACGCGGTCTAAACGCAAGCCGAGATTAAAAACAAGCACTTGAGATAACTTTTGGGATGTTTTTTGTATTAGTGCTTTTTTTTTTTGACCGTCTGACCCTAACCCTGATTAGTGTCTGTGGACTGGTCAGTGGAATGGCAGAGGCGACCACAGGTGGAGCTCACGATGCCAATTAGTGGCCCTGGCACACCTACAGACCTGTGATTAACCTAACGAGCTACACCTGCGTTTTAGCCCCGACTGGTGCCCCTCTGTGGTAAAGGCCTACACGCCGTAGTTAGTTAGATAATAGTGTTCAGGTGCTCTTTAACTTTTCTCATGAACGCTTTGAAACACGGACCAGAACATATTAAAAAGCCGGTGCCGCACCTTCATAAAAACGATGAAATAAATAGAAATACATCTAAATAAAAAATGCTTATATTACAAAGACAATGATGCAATCTCTTGTAAAACCTGGGTTATTTCCTACCCCCCCCCCCCCTTTCTCTGGGACATTCAGATAACAGACAAACAGCGAAACTACCACAAGACCCCCTCAGATTCAGGACATAAACACTAAGTACACAGACGGGCGTACTCCCACATACACGCTTACGATGAACACAACGCAGGCCGCGTCGATTTAAATACTTCCATAGCTAGTCACAGTCACCTTATTTAGTTAGAATTGTACATTATATACAGGGGTTTTTCCCAATACAGCGGCTTCCTGGCTGTATGTTACAGCAGAGATCTACATACACTGTGCGTCTGTATCACGTGTTTGTGTGGTTCATGTTGTCAGTGTGTGTGAAGAGCGTTTAGTGTTTTGCATTAAGAGATGAGATTAGGTGTGTGTTAGGGTTTGTGTGTCTGTGCAGTGTTTTTCATTGAGAGAGAGCAGTGGGTGTGTGTTTGGGTATGTGCGTGTAAGTGTGTGTGTGTGTGTGTGTTTGGGGACGGGTTTGTGTGCGTGTTCTCTAGACCTCCACGGCGTTGTCAGAGCCCAGGCCCTGTGCCTGGAGTGCGTCTTCTCTCTTCATCTTCGGTTTCTCAGTCCTCGTGTGCCACACCAGCACCTGGACACACACACACACACACACACACACACACACACACACACACACACACACACACACACACACACACACACACACACACACACACACACACACACACACACACACACACACGATTTACATTTACAAGCAATGCGGAAAGGACAGGGAAACAGGATGGAGGATTCACACCAACAGAGTTTCGCTGTATTTTCTAGTCAAGGAGTTGAAGATTAATTCAACTCCACACAATTCGAAAACAGTCAGGTTTCTATCCACAAAAAACCTTCAGCTTTTTTGTATTCTCAATATTATATAATCATCATAAACACAACACAATTCATTTTATTATCACCAACAATCTCCTCCATAGAAGTTTTATAGGTGGGCTAACTGATCGGGATTGTCTGACCATAAAGATACGGCGACAGCCAATGACTGTTATCATTGGCTAGAACAAAGGGCGGGCTCTAGCTACACTCCCAGCCAATCAGCTGCCAGCGACTTAGCACTGTGGAGGACCTGATGTTCCGACGGCGGAACCAGGCAGTCCTCCGACGCCCTTACCTTGGAGCAGTTGTCCGCCCGGGGCTCCAGCTCCTCCATGGTGACCACCCCTTGGAGGAAGCTGCTCTCCAGGAAGCCCATTGGTGCGTTCCCGTCGAAGCAAGCGTCCGGATTGGCCAGGACCGCCTTGAGGGAGACCGCGAAGCCGGCCATGTCCAATGGGAAGGGCCGGCTGGGCCTCCAGCCAGTGTGGAAGCGCACCACCTTTGGACGAGACAGGATGCTATAATACTGGCCGTTCATTTTATCAATGCACATATATTACAATTATGCTATTGTATCGTATAATCAATAATAACATCAGTCTGTTGTGTTGATGGAATACATTGTTTTATTGAATGATGGTAATTTAGTTGGGGTTGACTGGTAAGGATTAGCCAGATCCCCCAGAATAGTCAACTCATCACGTAGTTATTCTAGCTATTTCAGTCCTTCAGTCCTCAGTGGACCTTCATTTAACACCAGATTTAGCCTCTTTGCACTGCTTCTAACTTCTCCTCTACAAGCCTGGTGTCTTGTAGTTGTATGTGTCCTAAACACACTTTATACCATGTGAACCACGTTGCTATGGAAAAACAAAGTTGTTTGATTTGAATGAATAACTCCTTGTGAGCCAAGATGAATAAGACATCAGAGAGTCGAGTTCGCTGTGTGAAGGTAGCACATCCTCTGCTGTCATTCGACTGGTGCTTCTCCTTTACTGGGGGGGGGGGGGGGGGGGGGTGGAGGGACACAGCCGAGACCCACCTTTCCCCCCTCCACCACGGGCCTCTCGTAGCGCATCCCCCCCACAAGTCCCACCGGCCACACCGACACTCGCTGGGTGCCACGCATCTGGGGGGAGGAGGGGGAGGAGACGGATGGAAACGGTATCATGTAAGACAGAAAGCGCTCACTATTTAAAGTCTTTGAGTCCCATTAAAAAAAGCAATTAATTATGATTATTATGATCTTTATGAATGTTATTATTAATAGGAAATCGAACAACATATCAGCCTATCAAAGAGCTGCACTGAGTCGAAGACCATGCAGACTTAAGAAACCCTTAGAGCTCCCAAAGATGGATCAACTTTCACTACTTCCCTGAAGTTGACATTTTTGGCAACATCACATGTTGAAAAATAAATCTTCAAATGCAGCTCTGTAATCCCCCCCCCCCCCGACCATGCAATATTAATGTGGTCGGTACATTCATCGGATAAACGTCTGATAACGCAACATCCGCCCCAGGCTCGTAACTCCCTCGTCGCTGCGCACTGGCGCCCTCTAGTGGACAGATGGAGCACGGCAGGCCACCGCCACCTACCTCCTGGAACAGCTGGATGCTGTAGGTGTTGTCGTCGTCAGCGAAGTAGACCACCCCCTGCTGGCTGTCCGCTCCCTGGGGGGCCCTCCTGTCCTCCCTGAGCCACCGTAGGCCCTCGTTCCTCTGCTCGGCCCCCCGCGGCTTCAGCCAGCTGGGGTCACCCTGGAACAATGACATAATGGTGATATAAGCCCTCGGGATGGCAGCCAACTTCTTTGGCACCCAAATAAACGACTGTTCACCCTTTATGAATAGCGACCAAACCATACATAATAAGTGTATTTTTTTGCTGGAATAAGCATTCATCAAAGCTCATCTTTGGAAAGTTTGAAAGTATATAAAGCACTTAGGAGGAAATCTGAGATGTGTGCTCGTGTGTGTGTGTGTGTGTGTGTGTGTGTGTGTGTGTGTGTGTGTGTGTGTGTGTGTGTGTGTGTGTGTGTGTGTGTGTGTGTGCGCTCACGTCCTGCAGCTTGCGCTCCTTGGGCGTGGCCGTGTGCAGGTGGGTGTAGGCCAGGCCGCTGTCGGCCAGTAGGCCGGCCACCAGGGGGGTCTTGTGGGGCGAGTCCTCCACCAGCACCCAGTGGAGCTGGGGCACGTGGAGGAACGTCTGGGACAGGCGGGTCAGCTCGGCCTTCTGCACAAACCTGGAGGAGGGGGGGGGGGGAAGAGAGAGGGAGGGAGGGAGGGACAGAGGGGGGGGGGAAGAGAGAGAGACAGAGACAGAGAGAGACAGACAGACAGGTAAATCAGTGATTGTAGTTTTCGTCAGTTATAACACAAAAGCCATCAAGTAAACATTCAGTAACCCTAACCCTCCACCTTCAAACCAGTTCCAAAAATGTCATCCATAAATTAAACAAAGAGAGAGAGACACCAACCGAGTATGAGTGATTGAGTGGGCTGAGGAGAGGGGGGTATATTATATAATACTACCCACTACTAAACACAGCCTAGAGAGCGGCCTACCTCGAGTAGGTCGGGGTAATAACAAAGATGGTGGGCAGAGTGGACTTCGGTGCCTGGTGGGGGGATTTGGTCGCCTCCACCTTCTTCATCTGCTCCTCAAGGCGGTGCAGCTCCCCCCGCAGCCGGGAGATGGTACGATCCTTGGGCAGGTCGTGCTCCGTGCAGTCACAGCGCTGACCTGGAGGACACGGTGGATTAGGACCACATATTGGATATAGTTCGGGTGGAGCGTTGGTGGTGTTGTTTTGCGTGAGGTCGGCTCACCTAGCTGCATCAGAGCGTAGACCAGACCCATGAGGGACACCATGAAGTAGAGCACGAACACGGTCTTCAGCTTCAGCCTCATTCCCGTTGCCATTGAGGTCTACAGCAATAAAGTAAGAGAATGTAATGGTATCATAATATACATTGGTATGAAAAGTTTGTTCGCACTGACACCTGAATTCAGTTTTCAAGCGATATAACGGACCACAGTACAACGTCAGCCTCATGCACGTTGCCATTGAGTTCTACAGCAATAAAGTAAGAGACCATATCATGATTGGCAATAATGTTTGCCGCAAAGCATTGGCACTGAATAATAATTCAGAACCTGTACTGCTTTGCAGAGAAGGATCAACTGCAAGGATTGTGTTTCTCCCTTTGGTACACCAATTGACAGACCGCGTGTTTAGGCAGGCAGCTAGCTACTGTAAACAGGCACATGAACTAGTAATAACAAGCGATATATTACGCAAATTAAAGCATTGTCAAACACTACTCGCAGATTCGTAATTACCCTCCCAATGTACGATCCTAAACTGTATCAGCATATGTATCGTTGATTACTTACCAAATCCAATAGAAATAAAAAGACCTCTGCAAAAAGAGCTTCTTAGTTCATGTCAACGTTGAGACGAGCATAAAAAGCATCGCAATGAAGATTGAAAATCATTCATTCTACCAGCTAGTCACCAGAAACGTAGGACAGTTTTTTCTGAGTGGAGTACCAACAACTTCCGATTATGGTGCAACGCCAAAACGATTCCTACAATGCGTGCAACATGGCAATGGTTCCGCCAGCATATAACTTAAATTACTCATTAATTTCCCTAATAGGCTTGACATGATTCAAAAAAATGCTCTGAAATATAAAGAAATTCAATCGGTAGAAAGAGGTGATCAAGTCCATAACTGATTCAGGATGTCCAAAAGAAAAACATGAATTCTAGTACATGAAGAACAAGCAGAGGCATTACACATAGAAGTCAAACAACTTTCCTTTATTTGTAACATACAAATAAACACTGACAAGGCCAAAATGACATATTTTCCCTTTCATTGTCGGATAACCACAAGACGTGAACACTTTTTTCAAACAATGAAGTTTTCTTTTTAAATGTCATTTTAGAAAAAAACTAGTGTTCACCTGTAAAAGGCCAAATCAAACTTAAAAATGGACCTGGAACAGCTTATATACACACAGACACACACAGAAAGAGACAAGAGAACTGGGTAGGAAAGGTTGAGGTGGCGGTGAGAGAGGGTTGGAAATTAAAAATAATTCGGCACGATCATGGAGAACGTACAACCGTTATTTTTTTCCCCCTCCATAAAAAGAGGGCAGTTAAAAAAAAAAGTAAATTTCCATTGATGAGTAAAAAAAAATTAAATGAGAAAAAAGTTTGTTCCTAATATCGTTTTTCATTGACACGTGTTGAGCTACTTTCTACCTGTGCACAAGCCTTTCCCCACAATAGGAGCTTAGCGTATGTAGCTAACTCCAGTACCATCACTGATTCATGGCAGTCACCCCCTGCTGTGCACATACCGAGGATATGGAGCAGGGAAAATACTCATTAGTCCCAAAGGTATGAATGTAATGGTATCACAATATACATGGGTATGCAAAATTAGTTTGCACGGACTGACAATGCCACCTGATGTCAGTTATCAAGCGATATAACGGACCCCAGACAAACGGAGACATACACGAAGAAGAAATGATCTCTACTAAAAAGGGAAAAAAGTTGATGTAACCCGGCCAGGCCATCCCAAATGATTTGACTCCAGAATCAAAATCGGATGCCTCTTTCTCTGACTGACAAACATGGCTGGAACATCATATGGAGGCTTTTACAGTTTGAATAACCTGAGTGTGAGAGAAACAGATTGAGACTCCGCCAGTAAATAAGCTGTTGCTATATACATGCCCATACCAAATATTTTGTAATTTTCCAGGTGACGTAAGGGGAAAGGAAGATAGTAATCAGGAATAAGCCTAGAGCTAAATGTTTTTTGTGGTTACTTTTGCTCTTTCCAAGAAACTGTAAAAAAAAAATCGACTTCCAACTCCATGAAATGACCTCTCGTGTTGCTGTCCATATAACATTGAACTGAACCTCGGAACTACATTATCCACTTGGTTTATTTGGGAAAACTAAAAAAATGTATTTACTCTAAAAGAAGAACTCAATCAATGAGCCACGTTTCCGGGATGACAGTTCCTTACAAAAATAATTCTACTTTACAGCATTAAGCCAGTGTTGTTCAGTTTACTACAGACTTAAAAAAAGAGTTTTTTTTCCACTGACTGTCTGCCCCCCTGGCGAACTTAAACAAGGAGAACCACCCTTCTAGGGGGATAAGTCAAGGGAGAGCAAACAAAGAAAGGGGATTCTAACATAATCCCACCGTTTTTCTTCAAATGCGGGTTGGACAAACAAAACCGACAGACTGACCTAAACATCAGTTCACCTTGGATCATCCGTTTGGGTTTTTATATGAGCGGCAGAAGATTTCGAATCCGACAACTGAAAATGAATGAAAAAAAAAAAAGGAAATCAAATGGTTATATCCTCCAAGATACTTTAATGAAAATGGATTCACTTAGAAAATGTGCACTAAAAAAGATGAAGGACACAGGGTGAGAAATGTCAAACTATCGGATACACCTGAAGACACCTTGACCTTAACCGCTCAGGCTAAAACCCTGGTGAAGACGATTTTTATTATCATTATTTAGGATTATCATAAACATCATTTTCAAACTTTGTCATGCAAGCTCTATTTGATAAGCATGTCAGGTGGGACCAAACCAAACGGAAATAGAGAGTGAGAGAGAGAGAGAGAGAGAGAGAGAGAGGGTGAGAGAGAGAAGCGACCAGGAGAAAAAGGGCCTAAATGTTCTGAAAATAACATCCATCCATCGCCTAATCAGAGATCCCTCCATCCAGTCATAAAAAAAAAACTAAACACTGAAAACCAAGACGCCAAGGCAGTACGACGGTGACGTAAACTTCCGGGGCTAAAATCAATATGATTCACTTATGGGGGACGATAACCAGGGTGGGAGTGGGGTGCACGCTGGGTGGGTTTACAAAGACGGGAAGAAAACTTGGTATCGGAAACAGGACGCGGGAGGGGATCCGGGTAACGGGGGGCTGTACGAATCGAGAGGAGACGCCGCGGAGACGGTGAACGGGGACCGCGTGGGGCAAACGTGATGCGTTCTCGTGACTACAAAACAAACAAGGCGGAGGGACTTCGAAACATGATCACGAAAAAAAAAAAAAAAAAAAAACACGCTTGACTCGAGCCCACAGGGAGCAGCTCATCAACAGTGATGGAGGGAGGTGGGTGGAAACAGAAGACAGTAATGTCGCACGGTGAAGCTCACAATGAAATGTACACAAATGAAATGGTAAGACTCCCCTCGGTGGGAGGTGGTGGGGGGTATCGGGGGGTCCACTCTGGGTTTGCTCTCCCCATGAAGAGCGTTTGGATACAGTGCAGGATACCGAGAGAGAGGAGCAGAGGTTTGTCAGTTGATTCATGGAGGGGACAGAATATGAGGTGGAGGGGGGAGACTGAGTCTATGGGCTATGGGAAAGGCTCCCTGTCGATCTGCCTCCGTAAGAACAGGGGGAGGTGGGGGGGGGGGGGGCTATAAACAGCCAGACGAGTGGGGGTGACGAGGGGAATGGCAGAGTTCATGGGTGGTAAACAGAGTGCCGTGTCTGAAAGCTCACGCTGACTGCCAACGACTAGCAGGGACGTACACACTCGTGCACACACACACACACACACAAAATTAAAATAAACCTATCAACACAGAACTACTGGATCCATAATGCAACACCATTCATCTGTAGCCAGGTGTGGCGTGTTCCACCATTTTGGCTGCAAATTCATTAACATTTTTGAAATCCTTTCAATTGTTCTGAGAGGAGGGGAGGGGGGGGGTGGATTCAAAATGGCTGCTTGACAGTGGGCAGAGTGAGCTTTCACACACAGCTGTCAAAGTTGCTGGTTTGTTCTTTTTCATTTTGTCGTTTTTTTTTTTTTCTCTCTCTCTTATTCTTGTTTTCTGTCGTTAAACCGATCGGCCAATAGGGCGGCAGGGGGGGGGGGGGGGGAGGTCGTCGTTGTCACGGCGGCCAGCCAATCAGTGGCAGCAGCCTCCGCAGTGCCCGCCCCCGTGGGTGTGTCCGGTCACCGCCTCTCCGTGCTTGGTCCGCCGGCTCAGGATCTCGTAGGAGCAGTCGTCGCCACAGCAACCAGACATGCTGGGCGAGGTGTCGTCAATCTCAAACCTTGAGGGGCGGGAATAAGAAAAAGTGGGCGGGGATTAAAAACGGGAGCCAAGTCCCGTCACACTTCATTTCATTTGGTTGCGTAGCGCTATTAAATGGGACGTTGTGCCAGCAGGTGTGAGTGTGACTAGCCGTTACAAGCCTTTTTGAAAATCTGCCTCTTCTGACATCACCATTGGGCGTGTCCACCTAGATGTGTGCTGGTTAGATCAGTCTACCGGCCTTCTCCGTGGGCTGTAGCAAACGTTGCTCATCTATCCGTCACACATCTAGCTGGACACGGCCACTTGTGATGTCAGAAGAGGCAGATTTTCAAAATGGCTTGGAGTGGCTAATCACACCCCCACCTGGTGGTATAATATATCACCTTCAAAGGTTGTTAGCAATAGGGCACAAACAGGTATAGCCTCAAGGTGATGATGTGTCTGTGTAGGCATGTCAGGAGCCCCTCGTTAACCTCCCCACCCCCCGCCTATCCGAGCTCTGCGAGGCGACTTACTGTAAAGCTTCTCTGAAGAACTGGTAGGCTCCGTGGTTGTGTTTGAATACCGTCAACATCACCTTCTTCATCTGTGTGCTGGAGAGGAGGACACAATGGAGTCAGGGGAAACACCGACATCTACTGGCCGAGAGCAGCATAGCGTGAGTGGTAGTACGGGTCGGCTATTACCGTGTTGTCATTTTACCGGCCGCCATAGTGGGACAATAGCTATCGCAAAGCATTTGTTTAAATATGCAACCCTGATTTCCATCCAACAACCCTCGTTGTAGTCTTGTCAATAAAACAGTTTTCCGTATATATCCACAGAAGCTCAGAGGAGACTCTCCTTTACAAGGAAAAGACTTTAAACCAAGACCTCTTTTACCACAAATTCAACGGTCAGACCACTCTCCAATCAGTACAGGTTTTACCTTAATCAAAACTTACTTTGCTTTTATATTCTGTGTATCTGCTGCCGTTTTAGTTTCAAAGAACCATACCAATGCCTCCATGAACTTTGCGCCCTTTCCAAAACCTTTCGTCCTTGTGTATCAAAGCGACAGGGCGTACGTACCTGTTAGCGATAAGCTGGAGGATCTGGATGAGGAACTTGCCCAGTCCTTTTCTCCGCACTCTGCTCTCCAACTGCACCTCGTAACTGAAAGTAAGAGACAAACCATTCGTGTTTTTATCATTTATTTTTTGCTTTGTTCACAATTTCACAGAGAGGTTGGATGAATCAAATTATAACACTTGCGCAACTTCAACACGGTACACACACACACAGAGAGAGAGAGAGAGAGAGAGAGAGAGAGAGCGAGAGAGCGAGAGAGCGAGAGAGCGAGAGAGCGAGAGAGCGAGAGAGCGAGAGAGAGAGAGAGAGAGAGAGAGAGAGAAAAAGGGCTCTTATTGTGAAAGAGGCGTCAAAGCCTTACCAGTAGAGCACCTCCTCCCCGCACTCCACGTCGAAGCGGAAGTGGGAGAAGGCGACGGGGGCGGAGTCAGAGTCGCGGGCCAGCAGGTACCACGCCCGCTCGTCCTTCATCTCATCCCTCTTCTCCCGCTCCTTCCAGCCCCACTCGCTCTGCTCGTACCTGCGGAACGCCGGGAGGGAAGAACGTCAATCCCAGGGGAGGCGTGTTGCTTGGTAGTATAGTACGCGTGTTGTTTGTCGATTGCGTCTCTCTTTTAGCTACCGTCATTCGCCCCCCTTTATATTAAAATTGCATATTTTCCCCTCGGCTTAAATGAAATGACCAAACAGGAAAACGTTCAGCAGTTTTGTGCGTACTCACAGCGTCTGCATGTTGGCCCTGGTGAGTTCGTACGCCCACTCCACAGACAGAGGGTTGAGAGTGGACACTCGCTTGCACTCTATCTGCAGGTTCAACCTGGACGGCAACAACACAGGGGTCAAACTCAAGATAGCTTAAACACATCCACTAGACGCACAAGTCCGTACAAACACACGCTGGGAACAGCTCGGAGACAGGAGGCACTTACCCATTTCTGTCGTACTTTTTGAAGACAGGGAAGGCTGCCAGTGGATCATCCAGCTGTGGAGGGGGATACATTAAATAACATGAGCCAGAAAGTTTCTGGGTTCAATCCCCAATATTAACAAACAGTATATCTGTAGGGCACCCTATAGGAGTAGGGCACCCTATAGGAAGACGCCCCACTCCTAACTTAGGAGGAGTAGATACTCACTAGTAATTAGTAGTATAAAAAGTAGTTTCTCTTTCTTCTGAGAAATATATGGATACGACTATGGTCATGATTTAAGTGTCTGCTGAATGACTGAATTGTTATCGTTAACTGCATCTACGGCCGTAAACTCCCTACCCTCGAAATGCCATTAACATTTCAAAACATATGACCAATATCACTTCAGAAAAGTGGTTACAAGCATCTTATAGGAAGTGGTCGGAAACGGCATGCATTTCGGGTGGGTATAAACCCACATCAAACATCCATTAAATCCATATCAGAGCTAAAGTCAACAAAAAAATGGGGCGCAGTATAGCATCACCAAAGGCTGAATCTTGGTTTGTAAACGAGGAAAAATGAATAAATGCTTAGTTTCCTCCCCCTTTAGTCTTTTACGACCCATTAGCTATCTCAAGGCACTGCACTGCATTAGCTTAAACTTTCAGCCATAATGGCCATTTATTGATTAAAACCCCCCACAAACGTCCGGATTCCTTGACCTTCCCACTCTGCTCCCTTTGGTCATGTCCCCTTACCCCATTGGTCAACGTCCCCTTTCCCCGTTCACCCTATTGGTCAACGCCCCATTTCCCCCCCCCCATCACCCTATTGGTCAACACCCCATTTCCCCCCCATCACCCTATTGGTCAACGCCCCCTTTCCCCCTTAACCCTATTGGTCAACGTCCCCTTGCTCCCTCACCCTATTGGTCAACGTCCCCTTCCCCCTCACCCTATTGGTCAACGTCCCCTTCCCCCTCACCCTATTGGTCAACGTCCCCTTCCCCCTCACCCTATTGGTCAACGTCCCCTTCCCCCTCACCCTATTGGTCAACGTCCCCTTCCCCCTCACCCTATTGGTCAACGTCCCCTTCCCCCTCACCCTATTGGTCAACGTCCCCTTCCCCCTCACCCTATTAGTCAAAGTCCCCTTTGCCCCTCCCCTTATTGGCCGAGGTCCCCTTGTCCCCCTCACCTTATTGGCCGAGGTCCCCTTGCCCCCCTCACCTTATTGGCCGAGGTCCCCTTGTCCCACTCACCTTATTGGCCGAGGTCCCCTTGTCCCCCTCACCTTATTGGCCGAGGTCCCCTTGTCCCCCTCACCTTATTGGCCGTGGTCCCCTTGTCCCCCTCAACTTATTGGCCGAGGTCCCCTTGCCCCCTCACCTTATTGGCCGAGGTCCCCTTGCCCCCTCACCTTATTGGCTGCATCCACCTTTGCGCAGACGGCGTCCATCGCCGCCCTTTCCTCCTTGCGCTTCTCCTTCTTCTCCTTCGCTCTGTTCGATTTCCTCTGCAGGGACGAAAGACTGTCTTTAATAGAGATTATTTTTCCATTTTATACATAGCCCACAGATTTTGGGGCAAATTACCAAATACCTAATCACATTTGGCCATGTCCTCGTTGGTGGGCCATAAGAGTATGGCCCACAAACCTTTCACTGCATATCCTGTATGTGACAAATAAAAACCTTTGAATCATAATATCCTTACAAGGCCAGGACTCCTGGTTCTGCAAGTACTGAGCAACATTCTCGTCACAGTACAGTACCCAGAATACAAGTTGATTTATTAGCAGCCAGTGAAAGGGTCCACTTAAGTTTTATTAGACATGTGACTATATAAACAACATAGCAAATATTTGTTTGTATTTTGTATTCTTAAACACTTGAACACTCAAAATCGCTACAGTGCTATTGAATAAACATTAAAACACACATGACACAATTGCAGACTGCGTTGTGTATCAGGGGAACACAAGTAATTACTTGTCGTGCTGTGTGTTGTTAACGTCAATATCGGAGGGCATTTCACATTACTTGGAGTCAGTGGAAACATGTTACCAGTGAAGGGTAACAACGTGCTCACTGTCCAAGTACTACACGATCATTAGGTTTGGCCCAGTCTGGAGTCTCGTCCATACAAGCCCAGGAAAGGGTAACAATTCGTGGAAGGAATGCACTCAGATGGGTTGACAAATTCATCGGGAAAAAGTCCGGGTAAAGTACAAGTACAAAGTCTGGGTAATCTAGGGACTCGGGTAAAACACGTGGATCGGGTTATCTGCAGTGAAAGTGAGGGATCAACTATTCTCGGATACAAAAAAAACATTCCGAGTTCAGAGCCCACTCGTAACTTCACTACATCTTAAGCCCCACAGAGGTCAGACGCAGGCAGATGGGTTGGGGAGATCGGGCCTAGAACACAGGCCATAGTGGCATGCCGACAGGACCACACTACTCCTGGGATCCATGCACACGAGAAGCCAGGAAGGCACACACGTCAAAAAAATGGACTCCTCTGTGACTAGTAAGCTAGCAATGTCATTGCACACAGATTCATCCTAATTATAAACATCATCTCTGCAGTGGATCGCGTGGTACGATCCCACTCTTTCAGTTTATCAAAAAAAAATGTGATCGTTTAAGTTAAATCAACAGGAAAGGCACGTTTAACGTGCGAAAGCAGGGGGGGGGGGAAGATCCCAGCAGCTAAAAACGAGCTAGCCTGGGCTAACAGCACTAGCACAGAAACTCTCCCTCCTCCATCCACCATCGTCTCTCTCTCCCTTCCTCGCTCTCTCGGCTTTCTCTCGCTCCCACTCCATCATACGTTCACAGGATCACCAGCAGCAGCAGAGGCAGCAGCGGGCTCTTTGTTCGTGTACCCCCCAAAACACACACATTTACACACACGCACACACACACACACACCTTCCAACAACATCCACCAAAGGCTGACAAAACTCACCCCCATCACGAAGTGTTTCTCCTCTCCGACCACCGTGAAGAAGAACGCACACCTGGCAGCACCGAGAGCTATTTTGCTTACTGTGGCTGCTCGCTGAATGATTAGTACCGAAGTGGAGATTATAACAATGATAAGTGTGCTAAGGAGGCTAGCGGGCTAGCGAGCGCCGATGTGGGGGAAATGATCGCTGAATGACTAGGCGGAGATTAAATGGACACATCAACATCGAAAAGTATGTCGTTTTATTTTTCTTTACGCCGGATTGGCGCCAAGAGTACACGGTTGAAATTGCGGGTCCGCTGCCCTTTCTTCCTCTCTCTCCTCCTTCCTCCCTCCCTCTCTTCGCCGTCTCTTGCAAATAGTTAAAGGTAGTTATCAGGATCCAAGGGTCCGAAGGTACAGTAGGCCGACCCCCTGGTGTTTACTGACCAATCATCGAAGGGTTTGCTAGGCCAAGTGGTGCCGCCTACTGTGCTTTAGGATTTGTGATTAGTCAATACCGGAGAGAGGGACCGCCCACTGTACGTTCGGACCCTTGGATCTTATGAACTATCACATAGTTAAAGCGCGAATAGCATTTCCTTCTTGGGGAAATGACGACAGGCACAAAGAGACCATCTGAGGGGTCAATAAAACGGCAGAATATTGATCTGTGGGACGGTCGATCATCTCTTTACAATTATTTTAATACTCTATTATTCTCAACAGTTAAGTATATGGTCTCTAGGGATTGTGTGTGTGTGTGTGTGTGTGTGTGTGTGTGTGTGTGTGTGTGTGTGTGTGTGTGTGTGTGTGTGTGTGTGTGTGTGTGTGTGTGTGTGTGTGTGTGTGTGTGTGTGTGAGTGAGTGAGTATATTTCTTTCATTGAATATTTGGTAACCACCTAGAAAAGTTGGTCACATTAATAGACAGATTTAAACAATCACGTTAAGATATCACTGATTTTTGACACTGATTTTTAAACACAGATGAGCAATCTGTGTTGACAATAGATACGTTTTGATTGCGCAAAGGTTGGTGGAAGATATAGATTCGTTATCGTCAAATAATATACTTGGTTTGTTTTGGGTACTTATAAGTCGCCCGTGCGGTAAACATTATAAAACATTGCCAGCCGGAAGGCCCATTTTCTAATGCAGTTCCTGTCGTAATAATTCTGCAACACGTCCACTAGAGGGTAATATAGAGTGATGGATTTACAGATGTTCGTTCCGAAACGTGCCCAGTGACAAGTCTACATCTACACTGGCCAGATTACGTGATTATGATTCGATAGGTCAAATATTGAATGGATTGGCTCTACCCATTTGACATCTTGAACCGGGTAAAATGTCTGTGTCGCCTTATCGCTTAAAAGTCACATACCATGAATGATCCTCAAGGTTATATTCTGTAACAGATCGTGGCACTTATGGAGAAGTCTCTTAACGGGGATTTTATGTTAATTATTACGCGCGAGGCCTTCTCACTTTTCCTTGGTTTAAATAAAAAATGAGGTATTGAGGTCTTTTCACGCGCACGCACATGTGCACGCAGGCACACTCACACAGCCCTCCCGAGCACGCAGATGGCCCCGTTGGTAAGCCCCGCCCAGTCCTCTTTGTCTCTGGGTAATCTGTCACGCGGCCGTCGGGAGACAATTCATTTTCGGGGTGCGCGGAGGCCATGGAGTTTCTATCGAGTAAAAAAAAGAATAAACCAAAAGTCCTTCAAAACGTTTTTTACTATTATTATTGTTGTTGGTCTTTGAAGATGCTACAACGTTATTGATCCATGATTTACTTGTTTTGGTTTTGTATGTAGGCCTTTAGACTATAAACTCTAAATTATTCTGTGTCTGCAAGAAGGCCTCCTGATTATGATCCCCTCCCCCCTCTCCCAAGCCATAACTCTCACTCACACACACACACACACACACACACACACACACACACACACACACACACACACACACACACACACACACAGAAACAAGCTCACATAGTCAGTTTCTTCTGGAAGTATGTACATTGTTCTTTTTAACAAATATAAATGACTTATTCAGGTCGGGAGATATTATGGAATATGAGACCGATAGATAGACATGCGGATAGCAGGTAGACAGACATACTGACATATATATATTTGTATATAGATATAAATATAGATAGACAGACAGGTTATAGGCAGACAGACGTTTGGATAGACAGACAGGTACAGACAGACATTTAGATAGACAGACTGGTAGCTGGACAGACAGACGGATGGATAGACAGGTAGCGGGAAGGACAGATGGATAGACAGGTAGCGGGAAGGACGGATGGATGATGGATGGATGGACAGACAGACAGAATGCATCTGTTGCAGGCCTTAGGATACAGGGACAGGATTAAACAAGGAGGTAGGCCGGCATAGGGGAGGGGCCGGCCAGACAGAGAAGGGATGCACCCACCGGAGGGAAGAGAGACAAGAGAGGGAGACGGGGAGGCAGGGAGGGAGGGAGGGAAGGAGGGAGGGAGATCTAGACAGAATGGTATGTGGGAGAGACAGAGAGAGAGGGAATTGTGTGAACGAGTGAGAGAGAAAGAGATTGGGCGATTGAGAGAGTGGGAGACCAAGAGAGTGAGCGAGAGAGGGAGGGAGAGAAAGTGAGAGAGAGGGAGGTTGTGATGAAGGAGGGGAGGGGTGGATCGTGATAGAGCGGTAGAGTGAGATCGAGAGATGGAGCAGGAGAGAGGGAAATAGTGAGAGAGAACGATCGAGAGAGCAAGTGTGTGAGATGTAAGAGCAGACAGAGAGAGAGATAGAGAGACAGAGAGAGAGATAGAGAGACAGAGAGAGAGATACAGACTGTGACACAGAGACAGAAAGCATTTCCTCTGTTTTCTCCACAGTAACCCACTCAACATTAATATGTCCTTCGTGGTCGGGGGGGCAGGGAAACACCATGGGATGCATTGGCCTCCGTGGTAGTGTGCTAGGCTTACACGTGCACACACGCCCTCTCTAGCAGTGAAGCGAGAACCAAACCCCAGGACCTGAGCGCTTTTTAAAATGCGTTCAGGTTTTTCTCCGCTCTGTTCTGGGACTGCAGTCATCTAATGCAAACTCATCTGCAATCTGTGTGACACACAAAACACATTAACGCAGACACACGCGTGCACGCACACACACACACATATAGCAAACATACATACAGTACATACATTCCCACAGTGAAAGGGTCCATTGTTTTTCCTAGTAGGTTACCAAATGCCAAATGCCAGCAACACAATGGTAATTTCCATGACAACCAAATGTGTTAGTAAAGAGACACATGTTGTGTGCGTGTTTGTGAGTGTGTGTGTGTGTGTGTGTGTTTGTGTGTGTGTGTGTGTGTGTGTGTGTGTGTGTGTGTGTGTGTGTGTTTGTGCATTGGTGTGTGTATGTTTGTCTTTGTGTGTGCGTGTGTGTGTGTGTGTGTGTGTGTGTGTGTGTGTGTGTGTGTGTGTGTTTGTGCGTGTGTGTGCATGTGTGTAGTGAGTGTACATGGGGAAGGCAGAGGTAGAGGAAAGGAAGAGTGAAGAAATTAGTGAGAGAGGGGGAGGGTAGCAAGAGAGAGAGCGAGAGAGAGAGAGAGAGAGAGAGAGAGAGAGAGAGAGAGAGAGAGAGAGAGGTGAAGGTATAATGTCGGCGAGGAGAAGAGAAACAAGGATAATAATGATAGAGTACATCCTGGTGGGAAGAGAGAGAGAGTGCATAGCAAAACTGCAACAGCTGAGGGATATGAGAGACGGAAGCCGGACGGACGGACGGACGGACAGATAGACGCATGCCTGAATGCAATCAAAACATACATGCATACACTTTCATAAACAAGTTCACCATAAGGCGAGTGCAGCCTTTATATTAACTCAAGACGGAAGAAGATGCAGGCCAAGAAGAGAGAGGACAAGGAGAAAAGGAGGCAAGGAGAGAGGAGGCAAGAGAATAGGATGGAGAGAGCTGGGCAGAATTCGATTTTAGAGGGAGGAGAAGGAGGAGGGGATGTGAGAGGAAGGGGGAGGAAGGGAGAGGAAGGGGAGGAAGGGTGCGGAAATGAGAGAAAAGGGAGAGGAGAGAAAGAGAAGGAGGAGTAGAGGCAATGAGGGGCTAAGGGAGAAAAGAGGAGAAGGAGAGAAAAGGGGAGGAGGGGAGTAGAAGCAGAGAAAAGGAGAGGAGAGAAGGGTGGAGGGAGAAGGGGGAGGGAGAGGGGGAGGGAGGAAGTGGAGAGGAGAGAGCACAGAAGAGGAGAGGAGGAGGAGATAGGAGAGAGAGAAGAGTTGAGGAAGAAGGGGGTGGAAGGGAGAGGGAGTTGAGAGGAGAGGGCGCAGAAGAGGAGAGGAGGAGGGGAGAGGAGGGAGACTTTGGACGGAGCGATGTAGAAGAGCACAGGAGTGCAGAGCAGGGGGGGATGCGGACGACAGACGCAAGAGAGGAAGTGAAAATCTGAGTGAGAAGTGAAATGTGAGCAGGCGGGAGAGAAAGAAGAAAGAGACCAGAGCAAGATAAAACGGGCGGAGAGGAGCTGGAGGTGGAGGAGGGGGAGGAGGAGGAGGAGACTGAGGAGCTGGAGGTGGAGGAGGAGGGGGGAGGAGGAGGAGGGGGAGACGAGGAGGAGGGGGGGAAGGAGGAGGTGGAGGAGGAGGGGGAGGAGGAGGAGGGGGAGGCTGAGAAGGAGGAGAGGGAGGAGGAGGTGGAGGAGGAGACTGAGGAGCTGGAGGTGGAGGAGGAGGGGGAGGAGGAGGAGGGGGAGGAGGAGGAGGAGGAGGGGGAGACGGAGGAGGAGGAGGTGGAGGAGGAG
>NC_082398.1:4293983-4301483 GCF_031168955.1 Gadus macrocephalus | reverse complement strand
AATTTTGCATACGTCCCAACTCTGGCCTCGTGCAAGACACAGTCGTCAAATTGCCACTCACAAACTCTAGCAGCGTTTGAGGTATTTGTTGATTTTCCCGTTGGTAAAGATGGTTGGCCAATAGGGAAATTTGTTATTGTACTTGCATGTTCTTGCTCATGCATTGCTGGTAGCGCTCACACATGCACACTTGCACGCTTTGAAATAAACAATGTTGATTATCAGATTGATTATCAGAAGACATTTTTTGATATTTTTTGTTTGGTAGGGTGAAGTGTAAACCATATATGGTACCGTTCCATTGAAACCTTTCAACTCGTAGTAAAACGTCAGCATTGTCTTTGCACTCACAATCGCAATATATTGGATCTCACCTGATTCGACATTTTCACTAGACTACATCAGGTTTATACTGGTATTTGGTGGGGGGCGACGTCCATGCCTTGTTTTTGAGAAAGGGATTACAATGGTGTATTAAAGGTAATGTCATTTAATAACAGCGTGTCGCTAAGCCTAACTAGTGACTATGTTGTGAGGCCATATAGTATACTTAAAGGGAGATATGTCAAAACAGTCTACCCTTTTTTCCCCTTTCCATATGAAGATAACAGCTTCGTACGTTATCACATGTAAGTCAAATGGTAGAAAATATGAACAGGCGTACAACCATCAAGACTGGGTAAGAATTTTGTCCATAATGCATTGATTTGACCTTGAGATCAAATTGTGTGTGTGTGTGTGTGAGTGTGTGTGTGTCTCTCACACACACACACACACACACACACACACACACACACACACACACACACACACACACACACACACACACACACACACACACACACACACACACACACACTGTGTGTGTGTGGTCGTCTTAAGCTATGCAGGTGTTGTCAGAGGTGACTTGTGGTGTTTGTAATAAGTGTGTGTGTGTGTGTTGCAGCCATGCCGTCGGTGATGGAGCGATCTGGGACCGGGGTCCTCTCCAGGAGCCGAGCCAAGACGGTAACCAACGGCAACAGCATGCAGCACTCCGAGGAGGACAGCAGCGATGAGGAGCACGCCCATGGTACACACACACGCACGCACGCACGCACGCACGCGCGCGCGCGCACGCACGCGGGCCGTCCTTGACCCGGTGGCCCCGCCCCTCCCGTCCTCCATGGCGAGTCATGTGACCCGGGGAGCACTCTGACGGTGGCGGTCGTGTCATCGTCCGTTGCGTTACCACAGTGATCCGTCACTGTTCAGGGTCGCGCCCCGCTCTCCACCTCAGGCCTCCTAGCTCCTCCGTCACCTCTCTTCTCTTCTCCTCTCCTCTCACATCCTCTTATATCCCCTCCTCTCCTCTCACATCCTCTCCACCCCTCTCGCATCCTCTCCTCTCATGGCCTCTCCTCCCCTCCCCTCTCACATCCTCTCCTCTCATGGCCTCTCCTCCCCTCCCCTCTCACATCCTCTCCTCTCATGGCCTCTCCTCCCCTCTCACATCCTCTCCTCTCATGGCCTCTCCTCTCCACCCCTCTCACATCCTCTCCTCTCATGGCCTCTCCTCTCCACCCCTCTCACATCCCTCTCCTCTCATGGCCTCCCCTCCCCTCCCCTCTCACATCCTCTCCTCTCATGGCCTCTCCTCCCCTCTCCTCTCACATCCTCTCCGATCATGGCCTCTTCTCCCCCCTCCTCTCACATCCTCTCCTTTCCTCTCCTCCATCACCCCTCCTCTCCTCTGTTCTCTCCTCCTCTTGTCTCCTGTCCTCCTCTCCGCTCCTCTCATCTCCTTTCCTCCTCTCCTCTCCTCATCGTCTCCCTCGTCATCTGCTCTGCTCTCTTGTCGCCTCAGCCCCGCTCATCTAATCTCCTCTCCTCCTCCTCCTCCTCCCATCTCCTCATCTCGCCCCTCATCTACCCTCATCGTCTCTCCTCCACTCTCTCGTCCCCTCTCCATTCCTCTCTCCTCATCTCCTCCCCTCTGTGCGCCGAGGCACTTATCCCATCCCCCAGGCCCACCTCATCCATGGCATCCTCTTGTCTCTCTACCCACACACCATCTTTCTCTGTGTGTGTGTGTGACTGTGTGTCTCTCTCTCTTCCTCTCCCTCCATCTCTCTCTCTCTCTCTCTCTCTGTCTCTGTCTGTCTCTATCTCTGCCTCTGCTTCTGTCTTTTTCGTCAGTCTCTGTCTATTTGTCTCTTTCTCTCTCGCTCTTGTCTCTCTCTCTCTCTGTCTCTTTCCTCTCTGTCTCTGTTGCTCGCCCACCCTCCAGCTCACCTCTTGCAGCTCACTGGTTTCCTTTCTAAGCCCCTTCAAAGTCACACACACACACACACACACGCGCGCACGTACGTCACGCAACGAGGCCTTTGCTCATGAGCACGTCAGCAGCCCTAGTTTTCCTTGGAAGCCGGTTCGGGGATTCCATCCTCATTCCCTTTCCCTCAGCAACCCAATGTGACGTCATTTATCTCTTTGCCTCCATCATCATCGGTCATCGCCTCAGCTGTCCCCCACCCCCCCCCCTCCCTTTTCCTACGCACGCGCCCACACGCACACCCTTTCCAACCGTGAGTGATGTGTCTCTCCTTCACCCCTTCATCCCCTGCCCCTCCCTCCCTCCCTCCCTCCCTCCCTCCTCCATTCTGTCTCTGTCTCTCTCTCCCTCCCTCCATTCCATCTCTCTCTCTCCCTCCCTCCTCCATTCTGTCTCTGTCTGTCTCTCTCTCCTCCATTCCATCTCTCTCTCCCCTCCCTCCTCCATTCTGTCTCTGTCTGTCTCTCTCTCCCTCCCGCTTCTATTCTGTTCTCTCTCTCCCTCTCGCCTCTATTCGGTCTCTGTCTCTCTCCCTCCTCCATTCTGTATGTCTCTCTCTCCCTCCCGCCTCTATTCTGTCTCTGTCTCCCTCTCGCCTCTATTCTGTCTCTCTCCCTCCTCCATTCTGTCTCTTGCTCTCTCCCTCCTCAATTCTGTCTCTGTCTCTCTCTCCCTCCCGCCTCTATTCTGTCTCTGTCTCTCTCCCTCCTCCATTCTGTCTCTTGCTCTCTCCCTCCTCAATTCTGTCTCTGTCTCTCTCTCCCTCCCGCCTCTATTCTGTCTCTGTCTCTCTCCCTCCTCAATTCTGTCTCTGTCTCTCTCTTTCTCCTCCATTCTGTGTCTGTCTGTCTCTGTCTCTCTCCCTCCTCCATTCTGTCTCTTGCTCTCTCCCCTCCTCAATTCTGTCTCTGTCTCTCTCTTTCTCCTCCATTCTGTGTCTGTCTGTCTCTGTCTCTCTCCCTTCTCCATTCTGTCTCTGTCTCTCTCCCTTCTCCATTCTGTCTCTGTCTCTCTCCCTCCTCCATTCTGGCTCTGTCTCTCTCCCTCCTCCATTCTGTCTCTGTCTCTCTCCCTTCTCCATTCTGTCTCTGTCTCTCTCCCTCCTCCATTCTGTCTCTGTCTCTCCCTCCTCCATTCTGTCTCTGTCTCTCTCTCCCTCCTCCATTCAATCTCTCTGTCTCTCTCCCTCTCTCCTCCATTTAATCTCTCCCTCCCTCCTCAATTCCATTTCTCTCTCTGTCGATCTCTCTGTAGTTGCTCAATGCTCATCATTTCTCCTTCACTCACTCCCTCCCTTTCTGTCTCCTGATCGGATACTCTTTCAACTCTTCATTTGCCCATCTATGTTTTCAGCCTTAATGCGCAAGACATTTACACATGATATGATATGAACAATTCCCCTACGTGACATCGCTCCCAAAATGAGACAGTATCCCCCCTTTCATCATGCCACGGTGGTGAGCTTCAAAGACTAGGAGCAATAATGTGGAATTATTGAGCGATTTCTTTATTTGCGTCATTCCTTGGCCCACCTCTCTCACTGTTACCTGTTTCCCGTCAGTCTTTATTCTAACTCTCTCTCTCGCTCTCTCTCTCTCTTTCTCGCTCCTGTGTCTGGTTGTCTCTCGGCCGCTACAGACAGTATGATCCGCGTGGGGGGCGACTATCAGGCCCAGATCCCAGAGTTCAACCCAGGTGAGGCTCGCGGTCAAACAAGTCAACCCGTACAATCCAGTCAACTGATTAAAACAGTTAAACCAACCAGTTCAACACTGACTGGGCTGACGGGCTAAACTAACGTGTGTGTGTGTGTGTGTGTGCGCGTGCGTGTGTGTGTGTGTGCGTGCGTGCGGACAGACAGTCCAAACCGCTACAACGAGAAGGACAAGAGGAGCATGCTGGTCTGGTGTCCGAACACTCACGTCACAGACGCCATGCGTAAGTCCTGCAATCCACTCAAGCTAGCGGTCGCGGCGCTGCGGCGGGGGGGGTTCTGAATGTGTTTTTCTCTGCATGCTGCTAAATACTGCTAGTGCCGCGGTGCTATTCCACTGAAACTGTGCAAAAAGTTACCAAAACTGCCTTTCTAGTTCAATGATCGTTGGAAGCACCCCATGTGTTTATAGTCTGAATCTGAACTTAAGTGAGTCGTTTTATAGATATTCATATATATTAAGCACAACAAGACCTAACCTGTCTCTCTGTTTCCGTCTCTGTCTCCGTCTCTCTCTCTCTCTCTCTCTCTCTCTCTCTCTCTCTCTCTCTCTCTCTCTCTCTCTCTCTCTCTCTGTCTCTCCATCTGTCTGTGGGTCTCTGTCTTTGTCTCTCTCTCTCTGTCTTTGTCTCTCTGTCTCTGTCCGTCTCAGTGGATGAGTACATCCTGATGGCTAAGGAGAAGCATGGTTACAACATGGAGCAGGTGAGACACATCTTCAATTAAACATGAACAGAACGTTAGGCAACGTTTACACTGATCATCGTTTATCATATGATAGTATCTTAGATATTTGGCATCAGTCTAAAAGTAGTGGGGTTATGAAACGACCAGTGAGTAGGATGACCTTTGACCTTTTGTGGGAAGGAAACTGCAACAATTAGGCTTCATCTTGGTCCATACGGGCCAATTATTTGGCCCGTATGGACCAATTATCAAGTTATCAGGAATCTAATCACAACGGCGAAAAAGCCCCAAGATGCAGCTCCAGCAGTAAGCAACACCCTGCTGTGCGACCCCCTAAACTTTCCCCCCCCCCCAGGCCCTAGGCATGCTGCTGTGGCACAAGCATGACGTGGAGCGTTCCCTGGCCGACCTGGCCAACTTCACGCCCTTCCCCGAGGAAGTGGACGGTGGAGGACAAGGTGCTGTTCGAGCAGGCCTTCAGCTTCCACGGGAAGAGCTTCCACCGCATCCAGCAGATGGTGAGCAGAGGGGGGGGGGGGGAGACGGGAGGGGGGGGGGACACAGAGGGAGAGGAGAGGAGGGGGGGGGGGGGGGGGGGGTAAAAGAGGGAGATGGGGCGAGGGAGGGGCATAACACAGGGGGAGGGAGGGAGATAGGAGGGGGGGGGACACAGGGAGATGGGGGGGGGGGGGGGGGGTAAAAGAGGGAGATGGGGGGGGAGGGAGGGAGGTAACACAGAGGGAGACTGGAGGAGGGTATGAGAGGAGGAGATAGAGAGACAGTGGGGGGAGGGAGGAGAGATACAGTGAGGGTGGGGAAGGAGGGGGATACGGGAGGGAGGGGGAGATGGAATGGGGAGGGGATGTGGAAGTGAAGGAGGGAGATAGGCGGGGGGGGGGGGGGGGTGAGAGAGAGAGGGGGAGAGGGGGAGAGGGGGGGCTGCGGGCATTTGTTCAATAGGGTTCTGAATGAGTGACAGCTCGTGGAACTAAAAAACATCCCAGAGCTACGAAGAGTTCCTAAACGCACAGGGGGGAAAATGCATTCATGTATGTTAATGTTTTGTGTAATGAAATTCCTAATCTTTATGACGCTTGTGTGTGTGTGTGTGTGTCTGTCTGTGCGCGCGTGTGTGTGTGTGCGTGTGTGTGTGTGTGTGTGTGTGTGTGCGCGTGTCTGGGCGTGCAGCTTCCAGACAAGCTGATCTCCAGCCTGGTGAAGTATTACTACTGCTGGAAGAAGACACGCAGCCGGACGTCAGTGATGGACCGCAGGCCCGACGGCTGGTCCACAAGAGGGAGAAGGAGGACAGGTAGACGCTGGTTCTCCCTGGTTCTGATTGGAATGCAAATAAAGTCACACACACACTTATTTGGATGTTAATATCGTTGGCCTCCTTGCATTATTGCCTGAGTCGTATTTTGGCAAAATTGTGATATCTCACCTAACGCTACTCTCCTAAATGCTGCTGATTCTCTGCGCCTCATTGGCTGTATCCTGAGCCAATCAGAGTACTTTTTACATTCCATAATCACGACCTGCCTAAGTCATCTATTTGACTTTGGCGTTTTTGACGCTAAATAAAAGATGAACCTTAAAATATGACTTCGGGAATTATGCTATGAGGCCAACGATATGTAAACCCATTAAAATGTGAAACGCTGCACTGCTTTACTGTTCGTGCCAACCCAGTATGTTTGAAAACCACTGACCGGCTAGTAAACTGGGGACAGAATAGCCTCCCAACTGAATGTAATGAAACGCTCCGCTATGAAACAGTTCCTTAACTTGATCACAAAACCATTTTTTGGGCTCGGTTTTAAGGCCTTACGCCAACCAGAAAGAAACACACATATGTTTTGCATTTACGGCTCAAAGAGGAATCCTACTCCAAACAACGCTTTGACTATTGCAGCGGCACTGAGAATTTGTATGTATTTGCATGTCACCCTCAGTCTGGGGTTGATGGTGAAGGGTCCGTGAGACTGAGGGAAAAGGGGGTGTCCTTGTTTTGGGGGTCCGACACACGGGACGTTACTCTACACTCTCCAGGGTGGCCCACAGCAGTTGTCTTAACTACGACGTCCCCCAAATCTTCTTTTTGTAAATATTACACAAAAGTATACAATAGTCTAAACTTTGTCCGCTCTCTGTGTATAGATCAGGCTGCAGGGTGACAGCCTGCACGAAAACAAGCGTAAATGGACCACCTGTAAAAAAGAGTGCATCCACCTTAACACATTTTCTCTCTCTCAGGCTCAGCAATGACGAGGTGGAGGAGGCAGACCCGGGCAGCGACAGCGACTTTGAGATCGACGCTAAGAAGGAGGTGAGTTACACAGGCCATGCCTTCCCAAGTGTCTGTTCCCCAGCCAGTGTCCACTGTCACCTCATTCCCCCCTGGAAATCTCCACCTAGTGCCATGTAGAATAACTTTTAGGATGCATGTCGGTTGGGTCGAGCACGCTTGTGAACTCGGCATGTAGGTAATACACCGTGTGCCAACCGCAGGTTCGATTCCCTCCTTGCCTCTCTTTCAACCCCACTTCGCCCGTTTCTGAGGCACTCCGAAAAAGTTATATTTCATAGGACTCCGTAATTATTCTGAACCATAATTCATTACGCTGTCATTATAGAGAGCCGTTTTGTGAGGTGGGCACTTTGATTTGATCACCATCAATTAACCAGGGTTCCCCAACCGTCTCTGAATCAACTCGTCGTATTGGACCCAACGTTATCCCAGGATATAAAATAATTCTCCTCCCCCACCACCTCCTCTTTCTCC
>NC_082398.1:4286772-4293883 GCF_031168955.1 Gadus macrocephalus | reverse complement strand
TCTCTCTCTCTCTCTCTCTCTCTATTGCACAAATCGGTTTTCCTGCGATTGTCCTTTCTTGACAATAATTCATAACCCAGAGGGCTTCCTCCTTCAATGCTATCTGTGAATGCTATCGGTTCAAGCTGACATGATACAGACCCCCGAAACCCTTGGCTGGTCCCTCTACGTAGATTAGAAATCCTTCACGCATTCAAAAAGTCAAACCTTTAAAAAGACGTACTCAATAGAATCTAAAACATGTGTACACACACATACGTGTGGTTGTGTGTGTGTGTGTGTGAGTATGCAAGAATAGAAAGAGGAAGTGAAGTCAGAGGAAGTGTGTGGGAGTAGAAAAAAGACACCGTGGTCTCCAAATGTTCAAAACCGTCTTCTAATAATAGACAGAGATTTTGACCCGAAACGTTATCGATAACCACCACAGAGTGACACCCTTCGTCAGTCAGTCAGTCAGTCAGTCACATGTGCGGGCCCCTCTCGTTCTTTATGATCAGGAGGCCTTCTTCAGAAGGTGAATGAAACGCGTGTGCTCTACAGTATGGCGAGCGCGAGAGCAGGTCAAGGTTCAGCGCGCACACACGCCTCGAAAAGGAAGTGAGTAGTATGTTACTGGTGGTCTTCCTAACAGACATCAAAGTCATGTACGACCCACGAGGCAAAAAACGGAACAAACAGACGCACAACTTTCGGTATCGCATTCCGAAAAGCTTAAAATAGAACAAGCAGGTGAGGTAAAAAAGGGAAATACAGAAGTATCCAGAGGCCCCACTGAAGGAGGCTTTTGAAAGAAATATTTGGTACACCACATAGCAAGAACTGGACACATGAAACTGGACACATTTATAAAGTATGGTATAGGTTTTCTGGTCGGTATCTACAAGAGAGAGAAAGCATTTGAACTGCTTAACCTCTGCTAAACTGTTTCCTTGAAGGAATCTGCAGCCATAAAAGGACATGCACCAAAATTGTTCAGATACTGCATCATCTTACCTGAAACCTGAATCAAGATAAACGAGGACATACCTTTTTCCCTTCCATCAGACGTCCGTCTCTCAGACAACGTTCCTTCTGGAAGGTAGTCAGGCCTGATGCTGCTTGGCTGTTGAGTTTGATCGCTGCCTGTATTAGTGAATACAGTTCAAATGTATTTACACTGGTCCTCTTCAATGGTGTCATGAGAAAAATGTATATTGAAAGGAAGGTTCATTCTGAGTGGAGTTGTCAATTCAAAGAATTTCCACCACAGATTATATAAATAAGACCAATTATAAATAACTAATTAATCCCAAACACACAAGAAGCCATTCAGAGATGGCTGTGAAGTTTATACTGAACAACCCTATCAACACTGTTTATACACACACAGACACACACACACACACACGCAATCCAGGTAACACGCCATCACTTATCAGTCCGTCATTCCCGACATTAACACTACTTGGCAGGTTCAGACACACACTCACACTTTTTTTGGTAATGTTTAACCAAACCGCTTTAAAGAACACACACACCCTCCCTACGCGCACACACACTCATTAGAGGTTCCGTGAGGCGGGGGTGAAGATGTGTGATAAGTCAGAAAGACCGCTTGCCTTTTCGGAAGGATAGAGGCGGGGCTTAAGACGGATGTAGATATTGCTTATCAGTGTAGCGTCAGCCTGCAAGGGGCGTGGGCCTTCCATTGGCTGAATCACAAATGTCAAGATTTGACATATGGATGGCGATAACATTTCTTTGAACCTCAAGGCTTATATTTTAATTCACTAATTGATTTACTAATTTATTTTGGTGTACAGCCTGAAGTTTGGTCCTCATATGAGGGGATTTGAGGGCTATTATGGGATGCCGTTGTATTCAACTGAATGTTGGCCTTTGGAATCATTTGAGACGGTAAGATAAAGATTGATGAAGAAATTATAGATTGGACTTCGATATCAAGATTTGGCATTTTAGACCTAACAGAAGACATTTGACTGCTCAGTTTCTTTGTACACACACACACACACACACACACGTACATAAGTAAACAGCAATGGTGTTTTCTAAAGCACCAATGGGGTTCAGCTGGAGTTTAATGAGAAATAGGGTTTGTTGTGAGTTTGTGTTATTCACTTGCTCGTTTTTCTCTCAGTTTTGTCCCTCTCCCTCTCTCGGACGTTTTTGTAGAGACTGAGGGGGAGACTAGAGGAGAAGGGAAGACAAGCGCTCAGTGTTCAGTGATGACCAGTGCAGGTTTGGCTGGTTGATTTGGAAGGAGACATAAACACTTCGCACATCCCAAATTGGCACTTTTTCGGAAGTGAGTCAAGTTGACACACATTGACTGGAAATCGTATACATTGAAACAAGGTTTCATGTAAATAAGCAGTGTTGAAAGTTGAAATTGCTGCGACAGCTTCCCTAAAAAGAGTGACTAGTGAAGCTAGTCACTGGCTGTGTTCACTCCTCCAGTATATATGAGAGAGAGAGAGCGAGAGAGAGAGCGAGAGAGAGCTGGCCAACAGATCCAGGACAGGTACTGCCCCTGCCAGTATTTTTATCCACGCTGTCAGACTCTTTTATTCACCTCTCCTCCTCTCCCTGGCTGTCGCCTGAGTTTCCCTGGCAACCGGCAGCACTATTCATCCAGCTAAACCACACACTCTTCCCTCTCACACACACACACAAGCACACACGCTGTCTCTCTCACACACATACAGACACACACTCGCTCTTTCTTGCATACACACACACATACGCTTTTTCTTCCCCTCTCTCACACACACACCCTCTCTATCCCACTCCCTTTCACTGAGTACGTAACTCAGTCTCCCTGATCTCTCTCTCTCTCTCTCTCTCTCCCTCTAACACAGACCAGCCCCCCCCCCCCCCCCCCCATTCTTCGTCTGGGTGCGGGGTCGACTTCCCGTGCGGCCGTCCTCCCCTCCCCACATATCTCCCCTCCCCACATATCTCCCCTCCATCCAGGGGGGGGGGGCCGATAGCGAATTTAAAAAACAGACCCGTCGGACCCCAATCCAGCCATGGTTACCGATCGCCGTGGCAACGTCGAGACACAACAAAAACAGCGGGGAAGGGAACAGACGAGCGAGAAGGCGTGTGAACAACACACGGGGGAACGAAAGAAAAAAAGGAGGGGAATAAAGAGCTCTTTTGTTTCGGGGGCGGTTTACAGCGGCGTGCGCGCTACGATAAAGTGGTTGGAGGCCGTCTCGAAACAACAACAAGAGACCGGGCGGGCGTTGCTCATGGGCCGCCGACGTGTGGCATGATGTCAGGCCGTTTAGGTTTGGCCCGGTTCAGAGCACAGCCCTCTTCGTCTCCCCACGACTTCACACTGCGTTCGAACCACAGCGTCGCCTCTTCTGACCCCACAGGAGACCGGCTGAACTGACGTCTGTAGTGTTCCGTAATGCGGTGCCAACACAGCGATGGCGCTTAGTCCAAATTACATTCAACGGAGCACGGCGATGATTTGTTATGCTTTTATTTAAGCAAGTCTTTATAATCTGATCGTTACAGTTATTCAACAGCACAGCTGTTTGACAGATTAAAGTGCACACACAGACGCACACACATACACAGTCAGGCAGCAGCACACACAAACGCACATACATACAGACGCACACACACAAACACATACTCACACACAAACGCATACACGCACACACGCACAAACACATATCCACATGTTCCCATGGGAACATTGCAGTGATTAGTTGCGACGGTTCCGTGCGCGCACACACGTGCACACGTCCTCACACATCATCACATAATTAAGCACTATGCTAGCTCCAACATGTCTCTACGTTCCCCGTGAGCAGACGCACACACACACACACACTTCAGAATCCCGCTTTTGTAAAAAAAAAAGAATCAAAGTCCAGAGTTTCAAAAGTCGTTTTCTTTCTCCGTTTTCGTCCGAGAGCATCACAGTTTTCCAGTAGTCCAGCAACAAGTCCCCCAAGTCCTTCTGACTCCGAATGTATCCGCCAGGCAATGTTCAACTTCGAGTCTTGCAGGAGTTCCACGCTCAGGGGGACAGACCGGCCACCGGGGTAGCGGTGAGCAAGCCGGGTCGCGGGTTCGATTCCCGGGCCGGCGCGGTCAGGCGTTTTAACAAGCAGGCGGTAGGTTCTGACCAGAGGAAGAGCCGCTCCGGTCATTAAGCTCGTTACTGCGAAGGCAGCGAGGCCAGCCCTCCTTCTAGGGAGGACGTGGGTCAGACCCATAATTGGTGTGCCTGGCCACATTGCGGTGGGGGCTAGCCACTGACACACACACACACACACACACACACACACACACACACACACACACACACACACACACACACACACACACACACACACACACACACACACACACACACACACACACACCCTTCTCGTGGATCCAATGGGAAGAAAGGCTGCTTTCCGAGCTAGTGTCCTTCGATGTCCATAAAGTCCATTTATTGCAAATATGTAATCGCCGTTGTCCCCCAAAATGGAACAGAGTCTCAAACAGCCAGGGCTCGACCCTACAGGCCTCGGCCAATCAGGGCTCAACCCCGAGACAGGCCTCGGCCAATCAGGGCCCAACCCGACACGGGTCTCGGCCAATCCGTTGCTCTCGTCTCAGGGTGGTAACCAAACAGCTGCAGTAAGCGTGGATCACTGAATGTTACCCACCAGTCCTCGTCCTGGAGGAGAGGAGACAGGTCTGTTCCGGAGAAGCCCCTCAGAGGTCACCCAGGTTGTCGTAGATGAGATCGGGGGTCCGGAGGGGGGGCTGGTGGTGCTGGGGGCGGGGGGCCGGCGTGTGCTGGCCGAACCAGAGCCCCGGGGACGGAGGCCTCTGCTTGGACACCTTGCTGTAGAGCTCGTTGCCGCTATCGCTAATGCTAGCGCTACGACTACCGCTAACGCTACCGCTAATGCTACCGCTAATGCTTCCGCTACGGCTAGCGCTACCGCCAATGTTGTTGTGGTGGTGGTTGTTGTTGTTGTGGTTGTTGTTGAGGTTCTTCCCGGTGAAGGGCTCGCGGGGCCGGAGGGGCGGCGGCGGCAGCGGCTCGTTCAGGTGGGGGGGCTTCGGGGCCAGGAAGGGCTTGAGCTTGGAGGGCTTGGGGCCCGGGGCCTTGGGCCACTGCGAGGGCCCCAGGCTGGCCGCGCCCGCCGGGTCGCCGCCGCTGCGACGGCCCCCCCGGGCGCAGCCCTCGGGCTCGTCGTAGATGTGCTCCGCCGGGTGGGCCGGGTGAGAGGAGGACGAGGACGAGGACGAAGAGGAGGAGGAGCCCTCGTAGCGGCCCCCGGACGCCCGCCTCCCCCTGCTCCCCGGCCCGCCCGCGGCCCCCCGCCCCGCCGCCCCCTCCTCCAGCGCCAGCCCCCCCGCCTTGTGGCCGGGGTCCAGGTTCATTTTGTCAAACAGGTAGGAGTACAGGTCCCCCGGGGGCGGAGCCTCGTCCGCCGGGGCCGGGGCCACCACCACCAGCGGGCGCTGGCGGGGGAGGGGCGTGGGGGCGGCCGGGGGCGGGGTCTGGCCCATCATGAGGTCCACGGGGTCCGAGTAGAGGCCGTCGGCGCGGGGGGGGGGCATCAGCAGGCGGAGGGAGTCGGCGGGCTCCGAGTAGAGGCTCCCGGGGTCGTCCAGGGAGGTGGAGGAAGAGGAGGAGGAGGAGGAGCAGCCGGGGGAGGCGGCGGCGGCGGCGGGGAAATGAGGGACGGCTCCTTTGCCCCCGCAGTTCAGCCCCAGGCGGGGACCCGCCATGGGGCCCCGGACGGGCGCCGGCGGCTCGGGTAGGCTCCGCCCCTTGTTGCCCCCGCCCGCCTTGGCCCCGCCCCCGTCGTCGCGCCGCCCCAGCACGCCGTCGCCCGAGCCCGGTTTGCTGCCGCCGGAGTCGCCGTCCGACTCCCGGCTGCTGCCGCCGCCGCCGCCGCTGTCCCCCCCGGGGCCGGGCGCCGCCGCGGGGCCCCTGGGGGGCGCCAGCGAGCAGGGGCCCTCGGGGTCCGGGGCCCGCTCCTTCTGGGACTGGATGGCCTGCTCCACCAGCAGGAAGACGTCGTTGCCCTGCTTGGTGTCGAAGGTGAACTTCCCCGGGCCGGACTCACAGCGTCGGCCCGCCTCGAAGGAGAACATCACCTACAGAGGGGGGGGTTTTAGTGAGCGGACCAATCACAGCCCTCGCTGCTGCGTCGCCTCGAAAAAGATTACTTCTTCCACACTATCCCATTCATTTATTTAGTAATATTTACGTATATTCACCCTATACCGTATATAATAATATAATTTAAAAAAAACGATATCTTTAAAGCATAATAAAAATATATTTATATGCATACATACATAATAATAATAATAATAATAATAATACACACACATTCTCACTCTCACTGTACAGCGCTTTGGTTACCTTGAAAAGCACTATGTAAATGCAATCATGCACTATTATTATAGCCTAGATAAGACTTGCAACCTACATCTATATCCTCAATATAAAATACCATATGTAGAGTATCAATGTTTCTCAAATCTCAATGAGACTTTCGGTTTCGGTTAAGGCCAAAAAAAAAATATAACATGTTCAGAAATGTTAAAGAAATGCACCAAGTCTGATACACTTTCATCAGATTCAGTTAAAATAGGCAATAACGCGTTATATAATATACATGCGCCTCCTATGTGAACAATATTTAAATGATCACTGCAAAAGCAATTTGACACACATTCATGCAAACTGCTTTTACTAGAAAGTTTCGAAACATTGTGCTAATTGTAAACTGTACGTTGGCCTTGAGGGGCGAACTTGTATGCATGGCAAACCGCGATGAGGTTGTGGGCCAGACGCCTCATGGAACCTCACAGCTGATTGGCTAATGCAACCATCTTCTCGTCCCTTTAATAAGGATGGAACCCTTGGCGGTTGCTATTATTGGCCAGTTTGACTTCCCACTCACCACGACTGTGTTACATTTAGTCTAAAGAAACCGTGCTGTCTGAAAATTGTAGCAAAAATGTGACTGTTTGTGTGTCTGTGTGTTTATGACTATGTGCAAATCATGACAGGGCACAGACACTTCCTCTACATTTCGATGATTGGAAAATATAAAACGAGAAGAGAGTA
>NC_082398.1:4276772-4284272 GCF_031168955.1 Gadus macrocephalus | reverse complement strand
TTCTTTACTTTGTACGTTTAGCATCCTAGCGACCAATAGCTGTGACCCAAAAACAGGAAACACAGGTGTCACTCAACAAGTGGCATACAAGGGGTTAGTGTTAAAGACAGACACAATGTTGTTGCCACTGTTCTGAAACACAAAACCAGATTATTATTATTATTATTATTATTATTATTATTGAATCATACCCCCCTTGGTTGATGCATGTTCCCAAGTCAATGTAAAATGAGTCATACAATTCTAATGGGCGTTTTGGTTTTATGGTGGGGAAGTCAGCATGTCAAATATGTTTCCAAATAGGCCTACATTCACCAGTTAAGACCTTGGAAAAAATGTAACTGTTTGTTCTTCCTGTTTACTGCTACAACATTGAAACACTAATGTCAGCTACAAACACGTGGTCGAATAAAGAAAGCAACGATGTGTCAGACACACCAAAATAGAGAGCACAGAGCTATAAACATACAGTGGGTGAGTGACCTCACTCGACCATTGCAGTTGTCAGGCTATCTTGAGACTGTGTTCATCCGGTTTGATGTAGGTCAAACAAACGACTGACGCCCCGATGGGCCTAGCATATGACTTCCTGTGAACTCAGAACTCCATGAGGTTGATCCCACTGAAGACAGAGGCTGCATTCAAATAAGCGTTTCTAATGCTTCCAAAAGTACCAAAAAGTATAATTTTTAATAAACAAGAAGCCTGAATATAAATAGGAGTTGCAGGGGGCGATGTTCCCCCCTCGATTGGACAGCCTCTTTCGGATTATTTTCATGTCCCTATCCGTGATCTCTGCGGACAGAAGCTGTTGCCGTCGTCTCTCTGAGAATAGAGGAAACTACTGCAACCAGAGAGGTTCACCGGGTTTGTTTCATATTGATTTTCAAATGAATGTCCCGGCCCCGTTATTAAAAACCAAAATTACAAATAAAGAACCGGCATCAGTGAATATGAATTATCATTCATCAATAAAAAAAAATTATGAAAAAAGTTTGCAACCAAAACACTCGACAAGCCTTGACTGACAGGGGGGGGGGGGCAGGCGGCGTACCTGGAAGGCGATCTCGCACATCTTCTCCACCCACTCCATGCTCACGGCCCTCTCGGCGGCGAACACGTGCGTCTTGTCGTTGGTCTCCACGCAGAAGGCCGCCATGTTCTCCTTGGGGCAGGGCTCCATGGCGGCCGGGAGGATGGAGATGCACTCCGACAGGCGGATGATCTTCTTGTCCAGCTTCCTGGTCTTCTCGTTGGCCCCGCCCCCGCCGCCGCTCCCGCCCCCGCCGCCGGAGCCCGTGGGCGAATCGTAGCACTCGAGGCGGGCGATGCCGTTGGGGCTGGCGGGGTACAGGACGAACCAGTTCTTCTTCCACTTCTGTTGTGTTGGGGGGGGGGGGGGGGGGGGAGGTCAGAGGTCAGAACAGGAGAGGAACAGAAATAATAATATATTTTTGAAATATATACTATTTCAAAAAATAATTAACGCTCAATTAAAGCACAAAATTAGTTTGTTGTCACGATAAATCAATTTATACATTTGTATAGCCTTTATGGACAGGGTAGTGCGACGAGGATGAGAAGGAATGACATGTAGCACACGACCACATTTGGGCATGGAACCAAGGTCGCTACAAGACGCATTACCTACATTTTTAGCGCACAATCAAGTTCATTGTGGGAGTATTTGTGTTATCCTTTTTTTGGGGTAGAATCATACTTTCTTTGGATTGTTGCATTTGACTCCCTCAGCAACGTTTGACATTTGGGGACACATTCTACATACGTCTGACAGGCTCCCAAAAAATGTAAGCGCATATAATAAAACCTTTCTTTGTTTCCCTGCCATATTTTCTCATTCAAATCGTCTAGTAAGAACGCCAACAAAAGCTCATTCTTCTTCATCTCCTTCTCTTCCTGGTCTGGGAGCAGGAACAACAGGAATGGGAAATCCGTGTGGAAGCGGGAGAGTGTGTGCCTGTGTGTGCGTGTGTGCGCGCGCGCGTCCGTGTGTGCGTGCGTGCGTGTGTGTGTGTAATGGAGGGTGGGCAGGGAACTAAGAACATGACATCCATTATAATAAACATGAGGAAAAGGAAACGGCTAACAGCCATGACTTAAGCACTGCGTTAAGAACTCTGTTCCGTTGGAACAGCTAATAACGCATGGCTAACATTGGTTCAGGTCACGTTCCCTTACAATCCTCCTTCTCCCAACTTAGTCAGAAGGAAAACAGCAATCACAGCTAAACTAATACTCCCACACTTCTCTCGTGACTCAGTGGCAAACGGTTTTTGTTCGAAGGTTGGAGGAGCTATAGAATCTCAGGGTCAGACGGACGCCAGTTTATCTGAAATTGGATGACGCATCCGAAGCACTGTCTATGACTCTGACTCAGAAGTGTCCTTGTGTCTAAAACACCAACACTACACAGACCCCAGCTGGAGCGATATTACAAAGGCCAGGACGGTTCATATATACGGTCATGGATACCAATGAGCTGTTTCCAGTGATGTATACCAATGAACTGTTTCCTGTCACAAAGGGGTCCCTTTGAGCCAGGGTACCTAATACACTGCCTGATGGGACGCCAATTGCTTTGATTGATCGAGATATTCCTGTTCATGCACGTAATTATGAATTGACGCGAATTATTTCTTATAACGGTACACAAGTATTAACCCAGAGAATTCGACTTGACATAACCCCAAGACACAACAACACACACGATCAAAGCATCTTCTTCTTCCCAAAAATAAAATTCAAAGGCCTTAGAGGAAAGAGGACGCTCAACCAGTCAGGAGAAGAATGACATCGTCGTCCTCACAAACCAAGTGACCGACCAACAATACCAGGAAAACATGAGAATGGCAGGCAAGGAAACAGCTGTGTGTGTGTGTGTGTGTGTGTGTGTGTGTGTGTGTGTGTGTGTGTGTGTGTGTGTGTGTGTGTGTGTGTGTGTGTGTGGCTCGCTCTACAGGCGACGGTTATCATCAGTGTTGAATTAGCAAGCCTTCCCAACATGTTGACCTATGACCTGGGAGAGGCAAGTGAGCAACTGCTTTTCCTGCTTTGTTTGAAGTCTCCATAAAGGTGATTGTTCAAACAAGATTTATCCACATCCTAGAACACACATACACATACTCACACTCTTCCTCCATGTTGAAATGCAACCAAGAAGTGATTAAGCAAAAACAAGCGAGAGAGAAAGAGAGAGAGAGATGATGATTGGACGATGCAGCATGCCACGTTATTGGACAGCCTCAGAGTCTGTTTTTCGTATTACTCGTCAGCCCTTGTTTGTATAAAAAGGCACATGCACATCATTATAGGGGAACAGGAAACGCGTGGGATTGTTATGGCCCATGTGTGCACGTGCGTGTGCATGTGTGTGCGTGTGTGTGCGTGCGTGCCTCCGTTAGTGTATGATTGTGTCCTTCATTTTCCCCAAGGGGTCCTGTGGTGATCATTAAATCCAATAGTATACAACTCGTGCCCTTATACATACATTCGGAGGCTACCGCACAGTTTTCATGCAATGTATGGAACAGCAATGCAGGTTTAGGGCCTTGACTCACAAACGTCAAATGACAGCTCCTAAACTATACAATACAAACTACAATGAACCGGCTATCAGAATTAGTAAGAAATACATTTTCTGGCAATGCGGATGACCACAATCGATGAGGAACGAGATCTCTGGTGAGTGTGCATGACAACTTGGGTAAGTATTTCATCAGTTTCTCCATACAAGGCAACACAATATAATGTGATGCTAATCCACCCAATGAAACCCATGCAACAGAATGCCAGACGTTAGAGAGAGAGCAAGCGCGATAGGGAGAGAGAAGTGACGAAAGAGTGTGAGATGTGATGAAAGAGAGAGAGATGAGGTGCGAGAAGGGGTATGTGCTCAAGAGAGACACAGACTTCTGTAATTATGAGGCATGCTACCATCCATGCAAAAACCGCCCACAGTCTGCTACTTTAAGAAGACTCAGCTCTTGTGAATTCAAAATAGAGGACTTGATTTTTCTCGACTATGCAGTTGGATATTTCACAAGTCATATTGTGATTCATTCTGTTTTAATATCCTGTCTATACACCACTCAATGTGAATGCCATAGCTGTCTTTTACTCCGCAGAAGAACTAAAAAGGTGGTAATGTTTGGAAATAATGTGACATGCCAACTTCTCAATTGTGGCTTGGTGAATTAACAAAACTTCTGCACCCTGAGAACGCAATTCTGACTTGAGACTGTGACGGTACAGAAAAACAATGCATGGTTAAACTTAAAATGTTGTTGCTGCTCTCGGTTTGCAGTCATGGCTACAGGGACATTTTGATTTGGGTTAACCCTACTTTTGAAACAGTTTCAAAACAAAACAAATAGGAAGAAAATATGGTCAATAAATACATCATGTGATTTGATTCCGAGTGACATTTGCGGTGAACTGCATTTTTTGTTAACGGTCCCTTTTCCACTGCATGCTACATCCTTCCAAACCAAAACTGATTAATCTAAAATCGGCAAGTTTGAAAATGTAAGGGATTTGGTTCGCCACACAGTGCTTAGCAACTATTGCTCCGCAACTTTTGTGAGTATATAGTGATTTTGGGGTGGGGGGGGGGACAGACACTATTGAATTATTTCTATCCTCATGTCCAAAGTTCATGGACATAACGTGCGGGCCTATCTATGTTGTATCCACACACAGACTCGTATGCAAATCTGGCTTTGCCGTTGCCTTGGATACCAGCGGTGCATCTGGTTGATGATCAGATGTGCGCACAGAGATAAGGTCGATACATTTCCATTGGAACGAAACGCTACGGGGGGGGGGAAAGGCACCGATTACCGTCACTAAGAATTATCGGAGTGGAAAACTGGTTGGATGTTGAAATCAGTTGTGATGTACTCTAAAGATAAGAGTGTTTGAGCAGGCAGCACGCATCCTCTCTGAAGGAAACCCATGCACACTTGGTTTGCATCATGTGTTCGGTGCAGTAGGGTAACCCTGTACTGGTCCGTTCTCTATGATGTCCCTGTGTGTGTGTGCGTGTGTGCGCGTGCGTGTGTGTGTGAGATACATTTAAAAGTGGGACGCGGCATTACTTGCTGACTCAGTCCCTGTGGTCCCCTGTGTGAGATGAGAAGGGGAAGAAAAAGAAAACCGGCCTTCTTGCCAAACCCAAAAACTATCAACCACATGCCAAGCAGCGGTCAGTCATAACCGACAAACTCCCCACGGCTTTCGTACGCTGTGCTTTTGGGTCGAGTTCTACACTAATGTTTGGATCGTGGACAAAATGAGCCTGGGGCCTAGCGTCCCGTGTTATCACAGTGCCATGAGAGCCGGGTCTAGATCGACCGATCTCCTGAGCTAGAAACAACCTGATCTCATCTACCAACACCGCTCTGCGGAAGAGGTGAGCGATACCACAGGCTGCGGGAACGATCAAACAGCAGGGGGAAAGATTGGGTCGTTTCCCGCCGTGTCCCCGATCAGGGGGCCCCCCTCTCCCCGATCAGGGGCCCGTCGAGGCCCTCAGGGGCCCCCGGCGGGGAGCGGGTGGTCGAGGTGATGGGTTATGGGTTATGCCGCGTGGCCCACGGATGACCTTGCCCTCTCTCCGGTCGAGGCCTGCGCTGACCTCCTGTCCGTCTACGGCCAACGATAACAGGGAGGAGTGAGGGAAAACAACAGCCTGCAAACGACAGCCTGCAAACGACAGCCTGGACACAGCCTGCGTACAAACAGCCCCTGATTCAAACACCGAGATGGAGTTCAGAGCGTTTCATGTGAAATAATGTGGTTTGTTTATAAATCGATTGAGTCCATTGTTTGCCATGGCTACTTTAAGTTTTGTAAAGGGTCAGGTGTTAAAATGTCCGTAACTCAATATTGATATGAGTAACAATACATTGGATAACGTTTTGGTCGCACCGCGGGCTAACCTAGGGAAGTGAACGGAGCTACGGGTTAACCAGGCTGTCAGCTGCCGGCTGTCTGTCTGTCTGCCGGCTCAGAGAGAACACTGCGATCCGACGCAGGTCTTTCACAGTTCGTTGAGTCACATTTTCCGACGTTGCCTGTGGAAGTGGGGTGTGTGCGTGCGCGTGTCCACTGACAGCTCAAACCCTTTTACCCAACTTTGTTGCTTGGTTTCACTCTTCCTGACCCATTTCCTACAACCCCCCCTCTCTCTCTCTCTCTCTCTCTCTCTCTCTCTCTCTCTCTCTCTCTCTCTCTCTCTCTCTCTCTCTCTCTCTCTCTCTCCTCTCTCTCTCTCTCTCTCTCTCTCTCTCTCTCTCTCTCTCTCTCTCTCTCTCTCTCTCTCTCTCTCTCTCTCTCTTCAAATCAGAAAGTTGTGCGGTGTCGCAGTTTCGAAGAGGTTTGGTGGGCTCTAGGTGCTGCCCCTGCCCCCAGCTTTCGCTCTTCATGATGGTTTCTGGGTCACATGCTGCTCTCTGGCCCTCACTGAGTCCATACATGTGTTTCTCTTCCAAAGGGACCAATAAAAACATGCATTAACTTGAGGTCGCGTCCTGAGTTCTACACCCGTCATATGACCAGGGAGAGACAGAGAGAGAGGGAGAGACAGAGAGACAAAGAGTCTCTTATATATCACAGGGAGTGGATGAGCTTCTGTTTAGTTCTTATCTGGGACAGGGTTGCATTCAGGCCGTATTCTGACACTCTCTCTCACACTCACACACACACACACACACACACACACACACACACACACACACACACACACACACACACACACACACACACACACACACACACACACACACACACACACTAATGATATTCAGCCCATTTATGTAGCTGGAGCTATAGAAGGAACTCTAGTTAAGCTGAGCATAACTAACGGCTTCAATTATCCACAGCCAAACACGCACTCGCAGGCAAAGACACACACACACACACACACACACACACACACAGTTAAAGGTGCAGTAGCATCAGTTACATAACGAGAAGTGAGAAAGGCACACTTCACAGATAGCCAGAACCCCCCCCCCCCCCCAACACACACACACACACACACACACACACACACACACACACACACACACACACACACACACACACACACACACACACACAGATGTTGAGCAACATCCATCTCAATAGTATCTAATGTTGTACACCCTTCTTTGATAAAGAACTGCGTCACGTGTACCAAGGTGCAGGCCAAGTGGGCACAGCCATTACGTCTTTAATTGCATCAATATGTCACATACATAACGGCGTCTGTTTAGGGAATCTACGCAGCATCACGTGGTTGGTTTTTTCGTCCCTCTTTAAACGTACATTATTACTTTTCGTGTAATAACTTATTGCAACAAAAAAGGCGCATCATGTCACTCTCTTTGATTGTTATCAACGCAAAATCGTGCCTCACTTGTGCACTTTCAGTGATGTTGGGCTGGCTTACCTTGCCGAACTTCTGGTGTTGCACATAAAGCTGTCCATCTTTAACAT